>NC_141874.1:392128618-392280681 GCF_056163025.1 Triticum urartu | reverse complement strand
ACCCCCTCTATTCTTACATCTCATCTTTTCTAACCCCTCAGATGCCTCCGAGACGTGACCCCGGATTTACCTTTCCACCGGAGCTCACTCAGTTGATCCAGCAGCAGAACACATTGATGCAGTTGCTAGTCTAGAATCAGAACCAGGGGAACAACAACAACAACCCACCACCACCAGTTGACCACTTAGCCCGTTTTCTTAGGCTGAATCCGCCGGTGTTTTCCAGTAGCACCGAGCTGATAGTAGCATATGATTGGCTCCGCAAGACAGCTAGAGAGTTGACCACAGCAGGATGCACAGATGCGGAGAAGGTGAAGTTTGCCGCACATGAACTAGAAGGACCAGCAGCATCATGGTGGGAGAATTTCACAGCCACCTTCCCTGTTGACACTGTCACATGGGACCAGTTTCAGCAGGCTTTTCGTACTGCGCATGTTTTAGCAGGAGCTATGGCCATGAAGAAGCGTGAGTTTCGCAACTTGCGCCAAGGAGGACGGACAGTTGGCCAGTATGTGGAGGACTTTAGTAAGTTAGCACGTTATGCCCCAGATGACGTCGCTACGGATGCAGCCAAGCAGGAGAAGTTTTTGGAAGGACTGAATGATGAGTTGAGCATGCAGTTGATGGTAGCAACCTTCAACAACTACACGGAGTTGGTAGATCGTGCTCTTATGATTGAAGGGAAGCGGCAGCAAATTGAGAATCGCAAGAGGAAGTATGGACGAGGAAAGTACACTTCAGGAGCTCAGCAGAAGCCACATTTTACCCCTAGATCGGGAGGACATTTTCAGCATACCCATGGAGGAGGTAGCTCGCACAATCACAATGGCACCAGGAATGGAAATGGAAATGGAGGAAGCAATGGCCAGAATCGCACCAACCCATCAACCCCAGCCCAGAAGGACCTGAGCCAAGTCACTTGCTTTAAGTGTTCAAAGACCGGACATTATGCCAATGAATGCCCTGAGATACAAAATGGAAATGGCAATGGAAGCTCTGGGAAGAAGCCGAACCCTTTTAATAGGGGACAGGTGAACCACGTTAGCGTGGAGGAGGTTGAAGCTTAGCCCGATGCAGTAATAGGTAAGTTTTTGGTTAAGTCATTTACTGCACTCGTTCTTTTTAATACTGGTGCATCGCATTCATACATCTCCAGGGGATTTGTGGATAAGTATAACCTACCAAACCAAGCCCTTAGGTCACCCATGTTAGTAACCTCGCCTGGAGCAGAGTATGTGGCTAGTCTATGGTGTGATCGGTTACCATTAAGGATTGGTAACTATGTTTTTCCCTCAGACCTAATAGTATTGGAATCTCAAGGATTGGATGTGATATTAGGCATGGATTGGTTATCAAAGTATGAAGGAAATATTGAATGCGCTAGTAAGTCAATTTTGCTTACCACCCCAGAAGGGAGAAGGATCAAGTATGTATCCCGACATGTGCCGAAGAGGACTCAAGTAAATTGCTTAACAGGAGTTGTGCAGGAGGAAGTACCAGTGGTAAGGGATTTCCCTGAAGTATTTCCAGAGGAGTTGCAAGGCATGCCACCGGATAGAGATATTGAGTTTTTGATTGAGCTATTACCAGGAACAGGGCCAATATCAAAGAGACCATATAGGATGCCAGCAAAGGATTTGGTGGAAATTAAGAAGCAGATTAAGGAGTTACTGGATAAAGGATATATTCGCCCAAGTTCTTCGCCTTGGGGATCGCCAGTACTTCTAGTGGAGAAGAAGGATGGATCGTTAAGGATGGTTGTTGATTATCGAGGATTGAATGAAGTTACGATCAAGAACAAGTACCCACTACCAATGATCAATGATCTGTTTGATCGATTGCTAGGAGCTAAGGTATTTTCCAAGATCGATTTGCGATCAGGATACCACCAGTTGAAGATTCGAGAACAGGATATTCCTAAAACAGCTTTTACCACTAGGTATGGGCTGTACGAGTATACCGTTATGTCATTTGGTCTGACTAACGCACCTGCATATTTTATGAACATGATGAACAAAGTGTTTATGGAGTTCTTGGATAAGTTCGTCGTAGTGTTCATTGATGATATCCTAGTCTACTCGAAGAATGTAGAGGAGCATAAGGAGCATTTGCGTTTGGTACTTGGAAAGCTCAAAGAACATCAATTATATGCCAAGTTCAGCAAATGTGAGTTTTGGTTGAAGGAAGTAGGATTCCTCGGACAGGTTATATCTGGAGAAGGTATAGCAGTTAATCCCACTAAAGTGGATACCGTGACCAAGTGGGAAGCACCAACTACCGTTGGGGAGATCCGGAGTTTTCTTGGACTCGTAGGATACTACCGGAGATTTATTGAGAATTTCTCAAAGATTGCGAAGCCTATGACAGAGTTATTAAAGAAAGATACCAAGTTCATATGGACGGAGGAATGTGAGGCTAGTTTCCAGGAGTTGAAGAAACGTTTGGTTACCTCACCAGTGTTGATTTTGCCAGACCAGACCAAAGATTATGAGGTGTATTGCGACGCTTCACGTCGAGGACTTGGAGCAGTGCTTATGCAGGAAGGGAGAGTTGTTTCATATGCCTCAAGACAACTGAAGCCTCATGAGTTGAATTATGCTACGCATGATTTGGAGTTAGCAGCCGTAGTGCATGCTTTGAAAACATGGAGGCATTTCCTCATTGGAAACCATTGTGAGGTGTACACGGATCATAAGAGTTTGAAGTACATTTTCACACAGAAGGAGTTGAATCTCAGACAAAGGAGATGGTTGGAACTCATCAAGGATTATGATATGAGATTGCAATACCATCCTGGAAAGGCTAATGTAGTAGCTGATGCATTAAGCCGTAAGAGCCATGTCAATACGTTAATGACGGGAGAAATACCCAAGGAGTTAGCAGAAAATATTCGTGAACTATGTTTGGAAATAGTTCCGAGAGGCTATGTAGAAGCGTTGGAGATTCAGTCAACCTTGATGGATAGAATCAGAGAAGCTCAGAAGACTGACAAAGAGATTGCCGCTATAAAGGAGAAACTGAGCAAAGGAAAAGCTAAAGGATTTCGTGAGGATGAGCACGACACCCTATGGTTTGAAGATCGTGTTTATGTGCCCAATGACCCGGAGATCAGGAAGTTGATTCTGCAAGAGGCACACGATTCACCATATTCGATTCACCCAGGAAATACCAAGATGTATTTGGATTTGAAGGATATTTTCTGGTGCACCGGAATGAAGAAGGATATTGCGGAGTATGTAGCAGTTTGTGATGTATGTCAGAGAGTAAAGGAAGAGCATCAGAAGCCAGCAGGTTTGCTACAACCATTGCCGATACCCGAGTGGAAGTGGGATAAGTTAGGCATGGCTTTTATCACGGGATTACCCAGGACTCGTTCAGGCTATGACTCGATTTGGGTTGTAGTCGATTGATTGACAAAAGTAGCTCATTTCATCCCAGTAAAGACCACTTACACCAGTGCTAAGTTGGCAAAGATATACATGACCAGGATCATATGTTTGCATGGAGTTCCAAGGAGTATCGTATCAGATAGAGGAACCCAGTTTAGCTCAAAGTTCTGGAAGCAGTTGCACGAAACTTTGGGTACCAGGCTAGAATTCAGTACAACTTTTCATCCACAGACAGATGGACAGACTGAGAGAGTCAATCAGATTTTGGAGGATATGCTGAGAGCTTGTGCGCTAGATTACGGATCTAGTTGGGACGAGAATTTTCCATGTGCAGAGTTCTCTTACAACAACAGTTACCAAACCAGTTTAAAGATGGCCCCTTTCGAAGCCTTGTACGGAAGGAGGTGCAGGACACCGTTGTCATGGGACGAAGTTGGAGACCGCCAGTTGTTTGGACCTGACTTGATTAAAGAATCTGAACAGAAGGTGAAGTTGATTCGCGATAGGCTCAAGGTAGCCCAGTCCAGACAGAAGAGTTATGCAGATTCTAAACGCAAGGAGACCGTTTACGAAGTCGGTGATAGAGCTTATCTTCGAGTATCTCCACTTCGGGGAACAAAGCGTTTTGGAGTTAAAGGGAAGTTAGCACCACGATTTGTAGGACCATATCGAGTTTTGGAGCGTATGGGAGAAGTGGCCTACAAGTTGGAATTACCTGAAGGATTGTTAGGAGTTCATGATGGGTTCCACGTTTCCCAGTTGAAGAAGTGTCATGCGGAGACGGCTGACATACCGTTGAGAGACACAGTGCCCTTGGAAAATATTCAGTTGGATAACGATTTGACCTACGAGGAGAGACCCGTTAAGATTCTCGAGTTTGCCAATCGAGTTACCCGCAGCAAGGTTATCAAGTTTTCCAAAGTTCAGTGGAGCCACCAAAAAGAGGATGAAGCCACCTGGGAACGAGAGGAAGAATTGCTCAAGGACCACCCTCACCTATTTCCTAGCCAACCCGAATCTCGAGGGCGAGATTCATCTTAAGGGGGGTAGGTTTGTAACATCCCAAATTTTCAATTTGGAATGTTATACATTAGATCATAAATGCATATCATATTTTATTTTGCATTTTGGTTGATCCTAGAAATTCTACGCAACTCAATGACCCACGGAGAGAGTTGGGGATTTCGTTATTTTCATATTTGAGTTTTCTCAAATTTTGAGAATAGGATCATTTGATTTTATTTATTTTATCATCAATTATTTCTATTACAAAAATATGAGAGAGGGAATAAAATGACTTTCCCAAAATAAAGAAATATTGAGGATTTAATGATAAAATCAAATAAGATTTTATTTCGGAGTTTTTCGGTGTTTTATTTGAATTTAGGAAAAATGTGCATTTTTCAAAATTGCATTTAGGCCCCAAATAAATGTTCACCTTGTGAGGCTTAATTTTAGAAGCCCGTGAAAATTTATTTTGGAATTTTTGGAGTCCGTTTAGTATTTCCTTTTATTTTTCTTCTGCGCGTAAAAAAAAACGAACCGACCTACGGGCCGTGTCCGACCTGGACACCGGCCCGGGAAGGCTTTATAAGCCGGGGGAGAGGCCCAGCCGAGCCAGCGCCCCAGCCCCCGAAACCCTAGCCGCCAGCCCCGCCGCCGTCGTGCCGCGCCGCCCCGCCACGCCGCCCCGCCGCCGCCAACCGCCGCCGCCGGCCGCCGCTGCAGCCGACCCGCCGCCCGAGGTCCGCCGCCGCCTCGTTTTCCACGCCGGTTTTTTTATTTGTTTTTGAAAAACCGTTCGATTTTTCCGTCGGTTTTTTTGATTCGGTTTTTTAATAGATCGGTTTTTCCGGTTTATTTAAATAGTGAGCGTTCGTCCGTTCATTCGTTCTAGCGAACGTTCGTCGTTTTTCTTTTTCTCGGATTAAATCCATGATTTTTCTGATCACGATTCCTGATCCGATTTTCGTTTTAGTATAACTTTTCGCTCATTTATCGGAATCAGGCGATTCAAGCGCCTGGAGTTTCGTCTCGAAACCCTCTATCCGTTTAACCAACTTAAACAAGATTTTGCTACTATAAAAAATTGCCCTAGATCCAGATTTGTAGAATGAAGTTGTTTTCTTTCGCCGTTTGACTTTCGTTGCTTCATTCGATTTGATTCTTTTTGCCAGCCGGAGTTCTTAAGTTGAACCTTCTGGTTAGATCTCTTATTTGAGTTTTACCCGTGCATTAGATGAGTACTTATTGTATGCTTGTTTGTTTGTCTGCGATAGAATACCCGGAGTGCGCCGCTTGTTACTTCGAATCTCTAGGTTTCGCGGATCATCAGCAAGGCAAGTAACACTTTGATCATACCTTTTCTACTACCCAGTTTTATTGTATTAGATCTAATCCTCACACATTGCATGATTATGATCTAATTAAATTGTGGGATGGGGAGTAGTTGAGGTAGTACCTATTACCTATTTATTTTCAAACCTTTGGGAGTTACTTCCGCGTTTGCTTATTATGCCATGCTATGCTAGTAGACGTGGATTGGGTGAGTGATATCCATGACAGATCTGAGTTTTGTTAATTAATGGTTTATCTAAGGTGGCAACTTAAACACACATCTGGGTGGATTGAGGCACCTGGGTATTCCAAGACTTGCCTGTTTTCTTTTGGACCGTCACCCAGGCTCAAAGGGATCATGAGATTATTCATGCTAGAAACTTCCGTGTGCAGCCACAAGCTATTATGGGCTCTAGCATAGTTGACTATGTCGTGCGAACTCTTCGCCCTCCTCGTCATCTTTTTCATCCAATGAGCCCATAGTTTCATCAATTCCTTCTTCCATAGACTCCTGCAAAATTAGTCTCTTCTTGGACAGCGGAGGAGTCCTCAATATATGGTTTAACATAGGCATTAGAAGCATAATTATCATAACAATACTTAAGTATGGCAAAATTTTCAGATTTGCAAAGAGTAGCATCATACTTTCCAATCAAAGAAGCAATTTCATAAGCACCCTTAAAAGCAAAAAATTCTTCAATTTGTTGGACATCATAGTAATTATAAACACCCTTAGCATATGAAGATATGATTCCATTATCACTAAACTCACATTGGTAGGGAAGGTGTTTCTTAGGGTCTTTAGAACAATAAGTAAAATCATATATTTCACATAAATTCCAAGCATAGCATTGCAAATGATGAATTTGATCCAGTAAAAGTTTCCCTTTTTGAGATAAGCGGTGTCGCACATAACAAGCATGCTCATCTCAAGATTTGCCCTCAACTAAGCTAGTTGGGGTTTTAGCACGAGCACATAGGGATCGAAGATGATCCAAGTAAAAAGCTTCAGGAGTGTGATAGATTTTGAGTGGTTCTTCAACCATTGGTTCAGTTGGTACCACTAATTTTTTTGGTATTTGCGTTTCCTACCCATAACTAAAGATAGAAAACAAGAGCACAAAATAAAAACTACTTAGTGATAAAGCAAACAAGCACACACGAGAATATTCACCCCACGCTATAACTCCCCGGCAATGGCACCAGACAAAGGTCTTGATAACCCACAAGTATAGGGGATCAATTGTAGCCTCTTTCGACAAGTAAGAGTGTCGAACCCAATGAGGAGCTAGAGGTAGAACAAATATTCCCTCAAGTTTTATCGACCATCGATACAACTCCACGCACGCTTGACGTCCGCTTTACCTAGAACAAGTATAAAACTAGAAGTACTTTGTAGGTGTAACGGGATAGGTTTGCAAGTATATAAAGAGCACATAAATAAAACCTAGGGGCTGTTTTAGGTAAAGAAGCAATAAAGTTAGTATAGCGAGTGTGGAAAAGTGGTGGTAGGAGTTGCGAAATTGTCCCTAAACAATTGACTACTTTACTAGACCGATAGCAAGTTTTATGTGGGAGAGGCCACTGCTAGCATGTCATCCCTGACTTGGAATTCTATGCACTTATGATTGGAACTATTAGCAAGCATCCGCAACTACTAACGTTCATTAAGGTAAAACCCAACCATAGCATTAAGATATATTGTTCCCCCTTCAATCCCATATGCATCAAGTTCTATGCTAGGTTGAAGCTTCTGTCACTCTTGCCCTCCAATACATAGTCCTATCAACATACAACTAACCCTATGGTGTGATCCACGCGCGCGCTCATATGATGGGCACCAAAGGACATCAACATAACCACAAGCAAATTAAACTAATCATAGAAATTCACCAATTATCGGTAGGACAACGAAAATCTACTCAGACATCATAGGATGGCAACACATCATTGGATAATAATATGAAGCATAAAGCACCATGTTCAAGTAGAGGGTACAACGGGTTGCGGGAGAGTGGACCGCTGTAGATAGATGGGGGAAGGTTATGAAGATGTTGGTGAAGATGACGGAGGTGTTGGTGTAGATCACCGTCACACGATGATGGTCCCAGCGGCGTTCCGGTGACACCGGGAGAGAGGGGGAGAGGGCCCCCTTCTTCTTCTTCTTCTTCTTCTTCTTCTTCTTCATCCTTAACCTTCTCCCTAGATGGGAGAAGGGTTTCCCCTCTGGTCCTTGGCTTCCATGGCATGGGAGGGGCGAGAGCCCCTCAGAGATTGGATCCGTCTCTCTGTCTCTCTCTGTTTCCGCGTTTCAGATTCTGGCCTTTCACCTTTCTTATATTCCCGAAGATCCGTAACTCCGATTGGCTGAAATTTTAACACGATTTCTATCCATATATTGGCTTTCTTGCGGTGAAAGAAGGGCACCAACCTCCTTATGGGGTGGCCACGAGGGCCCAGGGCGCGCCTGACCCCCTGGGGCGCGCCCCCTGCCTCATGGACCCCTCGGGCATCGTCTCGCGTTGATTCGTCTTCCCAAAAATCACATTTATTCCAAAAAATCCCCGTCGGTTTTTATCCCATTTGGACTCCGTTTGATATGGATTTTCTGTGAAACAAAAAAACGCAACAAACAGGAACTGTCACTGGGCACTGAATCAATATGTTAGTCCCAAAAATAGTATAAAAAGTTGCCAAAAGTATATGAAATTTGTATAATATTGGCATGGAACAATCAAAAATTATAGATATGACAGAGATGTATCAGTATGATAGATATATGCAGTGTATTCTAGACACAGAAAGGCATGTCATATGCACATGTATAACGTATAAACTCAGCAGGTGCAATTTAATCAAAATAGAAGAAATATCGGCTAGACAACAAATGCAACATTAAACCAATTATCACACTATCAACTTAGAGCAGGCACCCGCGATGGTGGAGTACGGGAGATGAACTCATTATGTAGACATGGGACTTCAACTGCATTAGCAGTAGTAGTGGCAAATCTAGAGAGTCTGTGTTTGCGTCGGTCCGGAGGACCACCAACATCCCCTAACTTACTCTTTTCCTTCCTCTTTTCCGATATTGCCTTATGAAGTCAAAACCACAAGAAGATGAATAAAATTAGCTCTACAGAACTGGTTGACGCATGATACAGACGAAAACTACTTTGATATAAGGCAAGCGCATGATAGGAGGATGCAATATATACAAAAAGACAACATTGCATATTCACACGTACGATAGGAGGATGGAATATGTATGAAAAATAGTAAGCAGAAGGCATTTCAACAAAATTAGAATAAATGAAAGCTAGGCACCATATGAACATGCAACCAATATCACTATCAGGTAAAAAGTGTCTTGTCGTAAGTGCCATTTCAAGAAATTTTAAGCAGTACAAGCTAGAAGACAATGCAAGATGCAACCTACATTACACACCCAAGTTAAAGGTGTCTTATGGGTAAGTGATTGTTGCAGGTATAAGTTGTAAGCTACGCAGATGCAAATTCAACAAAATTAGAAGCAATACAAACTAGACATCATACGGAACACGCAACCACATATAACAGTTCCAAATTAGAGCAAGCACCTATGATGGTGGAGTAGGGGAGATGTGCTCGTCATCTACACAACTATGTTGACTGTCTAGCCTTGTGTTGTCTTGCGTATCTTGTTGGGAGGATGGCGGAGTAGAATCTGTAGATACCCTCTGTTTGAGTTGCTTTGAAGGACCACCATCATCCACTGCCTTACTAATTTCCTTTAGCGGTATTGATTTTGCATTGTGAAGTCAAACGAATAAGAAAAATGAATAAAATTCACTCTTCAGAACTCATTCATGCATGATACTGATGAACATTACTCGGATGAAAGGCAAACACATGATATGAGGATGGAATATGTACGAAAAATAGGACGGCGTGACATATTCACACCTATGATGTGGTAACTAACTAGAGGCATTTCAACAAATTAGAAGCACTCCAAGCTAGACGCCATATGAAAGATGCAACCAATATCACTCTGCCAAGTTCAAACTATCTGGCGTTTCAACAAATTAGAAGCAGTACATGCTAGAAATCACATGCAAGACGCAACCAATATCACAGTGGTGACTTAAAGGTGCCTTATCACAAGTGACTGATGCGGTATATGCAAGAACAATAGTCTGATGTAAGAACATGGTGTGATCAGATATAGTATGTTGTAGAAACAGGAACATGTGTCATATTCATAGGCATTATGTGTAAAGTAAGCAGATGCAATTCAACCAAGTTAGAAGCAATACAAGGTAGACATCATACGCAACATGCAATCACATATAATAGTGCCAAGTTAGAGCAAACACCTGTGATGGTGGAGTTGGGGAGATGTGCTCATCATCTACACAGCTACGTTGACTGTCTAGCCTTGCATTGTCTTGCGAATCTTGTTGGGAGGATGGCAGAGCAGAATCTGTAGAGACCCTCCATTTCAGTTGCTCGGAAGGACCACCATCATCCAATGCCTTGCCAATTTCCTTCCGCTTTATTGATTTTGCATTGTGAGGTCAAACCGACAAGAAAAAGGATTAAAATTCGCTCTTCAGAACTCATTCATGCATGATACCGACGAACACTACTATAATGAAAGGCAAAGTCATGATACGAGGATGGAATATGTACGAAAAACTGGACGGCTTGACATATTCACACCTATGATGTGGTAACTAAGCAGAAGGCACTTCAACAAATTAGAAGCACTGCAAGCTAGACACCATATGGAAGGTGCAATCAATATCACTCTGCCAAGTTAAAACTATCTCGTCATAGGTGGCGTTCATCAAACTAGAAGCACTACATGCTAGAAATCATATTCAAGACGCAAACCAATATGACACTGCCAACTTAAAGGTGTCCCATCATTAGTGACTAATGCAGGATACACAAGAAGAGTAGTTTCATGTAAGAACATGGTGTGATAGACAGATATAGTATGTACCAAAAATAGGAATGCGTGCCATATTCACACTATCATGTGTAAGCTAAGCAGATGTAGTTTACACTAATTAGAAGCAATACAAGCTAGAAACCATATGCAATATGCAACCAGATATCACACTGCCAAGTTAGAGCAAGCACCTTGGATAGTGGAGTAGGGGAGCGTAGACTTGGAACCTGTAATGCACTAGCAGTACGAGGAGAATCCGTACAGATGCTCCATTTACGTTGCTGTAGAGGACCACCATCATCACCTTCCTTACTCTTTTCCTTCCTCTTTTTTGATTTTTCCTTGTGAAGTCAAACCCACAAGAAAAAGGAATAAAATTTGCTCTTCAGAACTCATTGATGCATGATACTGACGAACACTACTTTCATGTAAGGCAGCTGCATGATAGGAGGATGGAATATGTATGAAAAACAGGACGACATGGCATATTGACATGTATGGTATATAAAGTGTAAACAAAGCACAAGGTGTTTGAACTAGTTAGAAGCAATGCAAGCTAGAAACCATATGAAAGATGAAACCAATATCACTCTGCCAAATTAGAAGGGTGGCCTTATAAATGTATTTGACCAAATTAGGAGCAATACATGGCAACAAGCTAGAAATAATATGCAATATGCAATGAATAAAGGTGTCTCATCGTAAGTGATTGATGCAGGATACAGAAGAGAGGTAGTTTCATGTAAGAACATGGTTAACAGATAGATGTAGTATGTACCAGAAATAGGAAGGCATGTATATTCACAGGTATAATGTGTAAACTAAGCAGATGCAATTTACCCTAATTAGAAGCATTACAAGCTAGACACCGTATGCAACATGCAACCTGACATCACACTGCCATGTTAGAGCAAGCACCTGGGGTTGTGGAGTAGGGGAGATGCGATTTGGAACTTGCACTACAGTAGGAGTAGTAGGATAATCTGCAAAGATCATCTGTTTCGGTTGCTCCAGAGGACTACCATCATTTCGTGCCTTCGTCCTTTTAGATTTTTCCTTGTCAAAAACACACAAGAAAAACGAATGAAATTCGCACTTCCAAATTTGTTGATGCATGATACTGACAAACACAACATTTATGTATGGCAACCACATTGTAGGAGGATGGAATATGTACGAAAAACGCTAAGCAAGAAGGCATTTCAACAAATTGGAAGCAATGCAATCTAGACACCATCTGAAAGATCCAACCAGAATCACTCTACCAAGTTAGATGTGTCTCATTATAAGTGGCACTTCAACAAATTAGAGGCAATACATGTTTGAAATGATATGCAAGATGCAACCAATATTACACTATCAACTTGAAGGTGTCTCGTCAGAAGTGATTGATGAGGGATACACAAGAAATGTAGTTTAATGTAAGAACATGGTTAATAGAAAGACGTAGTATATACCAAAAACAGGAAGGCATGTCATATTCACAGGTATAATGTGTTAACTGAGCAGATGCAATTTACCCTAATTAGAAGCATTACAAGGTAGACACCATATGCAACATGCAACCACATATCACACAACCAAGTAAGAGCAAGCACCTGCAATGGTGGTGTAGGGGAATTGCGGTCATCAACTAGGGAGCTAAGTTGACTATCTTCATTTAGCCTTGTAGTTTCTTGAGAATCATGTGAGGAGGATGACACTACACTCTTTAAACGAGTAGCGCGTCTCACAGTAACCCACTGGGGTGTCTGTCTCATCATAAGTGATTGATGAGGGATACAAAAGAGCATTTGTTTGATGTACGAACATGGTTAATAGACATATGTAGTATGTATCAAAAACAAGAAGGCATGTCATTATCAAAGGTATAATGTGTAAAGTAAGTAGATGTAATTTAACTAAATTGGAAGCAATACAAGCTAGACACCATATGCAACATGCAACCACATTTGACAGCGCGAAGTTAAAGCAAGCACCTGGGATGGTTGTGTGTGGCAATTGAGATCATCAACTGCAAAGCTATGTTTTCTGTCTCCATCTGCTGACACTACACCCTTTAGAGAGCTAAAACGCTTAGTGCTTATCTTTAAATTACAGTTGAGCGACTTCTATCTTTTCTTTTGTGTATTCATCAACACTCCGTCAGAGTCTGAAATCCCCATGCATAAAGAAACAATAGTGTGAGTATGGGTGAAGTGTGTGTGCACAAGTAGTAAAGTGTAAAAGTACTAGCAGACAGCAGGTCGGTGAGAAATAAAAATGGGAGACATATGATAGCTCTACAACATGCATGGCACACGAAATTACTAGATTCTAGGATTTTGAAATATGAGGACAGGGATGGCTGGGAAATGCAGATGTTCCTCCAGCACACCACAAGGTGTGATCCTATGAAAATAATAGTCGACTGGAAACAAATAGGTCAGTCCATTTTTTCTGCACTGTCTGATGTACAAAGAACGGGCAGATCGCCTTCATCTACCTCCAGCCAGTCAGTGTTGACTATCTGCCTTGAAACGCCAGCGACCACTGGCCCAGTCCCCTGCCTCCGCCCTCCCCTCGACCTCACCGCACCACCGTGCTTGGCACTGCCCCGACCATCCCTTCAAGCCCCGCCGATCTCCAGATTGGGCGCAAGTCGCTCCTGCACTCCACACCCCTATGATAGACACCGATGCGCTGCTTCCCTGGCAAAGAAGCGGGCTAGGTGCTCCGCGCACCTAAGCGGGTGCTGCATCTTTTAATTGCGATTCAACTGACCTTGAATTAAAATCCAGGCGGCCTACTGACCTCTAGCCAAGGTGAAATAGTAAATGGGAGGAAACCTTGTCATTTAGTATCACGAAGAAGATGCAGTAAGAAGCACTCAACTAGTTTCTTTCATGGGATGAATATGGTGTGAGGAGAGAAGTAAGATTTGCACGAATAAGGGAAGGGGAGTACCTCTTTCTGATGGCGGTGTTGTGTCCTCCTTGTATTTTCCAATGATCTTCTGGTGGTTTGCTGGAAATGAGAAGTTGTGGAGGATGGTGGAGCCTTGGACAAACCCATGGCCAAGTTGTTGAGTGTGGTGCGGTGGCCGTCTGTCGGTGGCGGGGAACCAGATCCGAGACGGCGAACGACGGCATAGCAGGAACAACTCCGGTTCATTGGACGGTTGCGATAGTGGAGCAACAGTGGTGAGGCGCAGGGCGGCATGGTCGAAGTGGTTCTGGTACGGCGCACGTCGGCGTCGGCATCGTGGAGGCAGCTCTGCCTCGGCTTTAGTTGCTACGTCCTTGAGGGCGTTGCAGTTGTAGTTGCGTTGGACGACGACGTCGGGGTACCGGCTCCAGCGTGATGGAGGAGGGCGGTGTTGGATTGGGCGCGGTAGGGTGGAGGACGGAGGAGGCTGGGGTTTCGCGGCTGGTGGAGAGGGCGTTTTGGCGCCCATGCAGTATGAATGGGGAAACAGAGGGAGGGGCAACTAAGGGGGAACAATGTTTTGGTTTGGGACGCGCTTATACGAAATTTGGGGAAAGTTACAAACTTTGCCCCCATCTAAAATTTCGGACATATTGCGGGTTGGGGTAGGACAGTAATCTCAGGTGTCCCAAATGGTGGGCGGGATAGATTTCGGCCGAGCGCATGGGTGTTTAGGCGCCCATGGCATATGAATGCTTCTCGGAGGTGGTTGATACTGACGTCTTGGTGAAGTTACAAACCTACCCCGGTTTAGACCTTTGGACATCGGGCCGATAGGCTACACGGGCCATAGTCAGGACAGTAATTTCCTACCACCAAACATTAGTCTCGCGCGGTTTCGGGTGACTAGAGGCTTATTTGGCGCTTCGTTCAATATTTGGGAGCAGAAGCATTAACGTTTATGATTCTCTTGAATTGACCTTTCAGGATTTGTCAAACTTCAAAAATCTTGACTCTTGAAAATCCTAAAATTATGATTATTTTGGAATGGAGGGGGTACATTTGAATATACATTGTACATGAGTATATATAAAAAATATGCAACTTACCTCAGTTCATGCATGGTTCTAGATATAATCTCCTTGGTTGCAAAAAAAAATAGTTAGACATGCGCATGAATATATAGCATGTTCAAACGGACAACAAAGATTGATGCCCCCTTTTAGATCTGATTTGCAACTGCCATTATCTCGGATTCAAATAGATGAATGCACTTCCTATGAGTTCAAATCTTCGAAACCCCCTTTATGTTGAATTCAACATGTATTCTATTTCGTATCTAGCAATTTGGAATGTATCCATGTAAGTGACAAATCACTACTGCGGGATGCTGCTAATGTGACACTACGATCAGAGACCCTTCGACAAAACTATGTGTGATGCAATAATCACAAATGGTGGTGTAAAATAACCGTCAAAAAAGGTGCAAAATGTTTGCGATCACGGATGCATCAAACACGGCTCATATTTTAGTTGCGTGTGCGATGCAGGGCATACGGTTCAGTTCAATGAACTATTTGTGATGAGGAGGAACAAAAGAAATGGGCAGCCAGATGAAGGTGTGTGGGATATACAACATACGGTTCTCTCGGATGAACTGTTTGTGATTAGGCAACACAAATGAAACGGTCTGCCAGATCAAGGTGTGTGCAATATACGACATACTATTCACTCGAATGAATTGTTTTCGATTAGGCAATGCAACAGAAACGGTTCAACCAGATCAAGGTGTGCAATGGCGGGCATACAGTTCATTCCTATAAACTGTTTGTGTTGAGCCAAGAGAACAGAAACGTTTCACATAAACAAGATTTGTGTAATACGTGGCAAACATCCAATTACGTAGGTGGCTAATATACACATGACATTTCCACACACGAAAGTAAACTCTTACATGCATAATTAACTAGGATAAACGATCATCTTATTATCATCTACTTCTCATGCTAGCTTGATGTTCCTTCTATGTTAAGTTTCCATTAATTGATGGCATTTTATGAACACGCCATCGTTTCCCGCCATTTCCTCACCTGTTTCCCGCCACCCAGCGATATTTTGCATAAACCTAGGTGGCGCGCAACGCACGGAGGCAACAAGCGCAGCCTTTAGCACATCCACCTTTTCCAAGCATGCCAACCCACCAAAGCGCCGCCTCTGCCATCAACCTTGTCGATGAGGAAAACGAGCAGGCGCCACAGCTCGTCGAGGCCGAGGTGCTCCCTGGCAACACGATGGACGACGCCGTGATGCGCTTCATCTCCAGGTTGAGCAGACCCTTGGCGCATGGCACTTCAGCGCCGCGGATCAAGATGGGCATCTCAGCGCCGACAGGCTGTAGCTCACCGCACAACATGATCGATGGCGCGCTGGAGAGCAAGCTAGGCGTGTTCGCACCGATAGTCTGCGTCTCGCTGCACGGCAAGACCGTTGGAGCACCGCAGAGCGAGAGGCGCGGCGCGCCGCATAGCAAGAGCGGATCCATCGACTCTTGCCTACTGTCAACAGGGCATCTCAGCTGGGTACACGTCCCGTCAGTACCCCCATTCCTCGCCAGGAGTGGGCAGAGGCCCTCTGCGCCATACTTGCACCAGAGGCCGGCCGCGCTGTACTTGCGCCGGACACCCGCTGGGCTGTTCGCATGGGTCGCGTCGTTCGCCTTGTCCGCGGCCCGCTTGATGCCAATGCGCTGGTCAGTATGCTCGACCACCTGCTTGGCCCAGGTGTCCACCTGGGCGCAGTAGAGGAACATGGCCGCCGCAACCTCGAGCTTGTGATCTTCGATGAAATAGCCAACTTGGGGATCGAGATCGCGCTCCAGATGTACCGCAAGCGTGTCGACCGCTTGGACGAACGCCAACACGAGTTCAGGCAGAGCCAAGAGCTACCGTAGTCAAGGGCTGCTGGTCATGGTCTCATTGACGCGTTTTATTTTGTTGAGTCGTTTCAATGTGGATAGCTATGTATTCACAACAATCATAGTGTTTCTTTGCTTATTGCTCTGTTTCAATGTGTGTACTGTGTTTTTCGTTCTTATATGTTTTGTTTCAATGTGTGTATATACGCTTTCCATTCTGTATATGTGGATGATAACAACTAGATTCAAATTAGTATAGAAAAATAGATAGAAAATGGAATTCATAATATATATACATATTAAATGTTCATTAGTTCATCACATATATGTGATGATACTTAACTATTAGGTACAATGCATAAAATTGAAACCAAACATACTAAAACTAATAATCCCTCCTGGGGCTAGTATTCTGGCAGCCCCTCGCCAGCAGCTCCCTGGTGCGTGGCGTCTTCCCAGTGTGGAGGCAGTACTCCGCCTCCTCCGCCTCGCAGCGCTTGACGTACCGATCTGCCTCTTGATGGTGGATGAGAGCGAACGATCTTGCCATTTTGTTGGGCGCCCACCATAGCTCCTCGTCGGTGGAACGCCGGAGCTTATCGGCCCACCTCCACACAGCGATGAGGTGCCCAACGCCTATGATCTTCCTCGCGAAGTACCTGTCTTCGTACACCTCCTCCGCACGACGATGTGCCCACCCCCAAAGCTCCGCCGCCTCCTTTCTCCAGGCCGCATCACAGGCTTCAAAGGCCGCCTGGTACCTGGCTTCCTCCTCTGCCATCTCCTTCTTGAACGCAACTTGCCTGGCTTTCTCCGCCGGCGGTAGCAACTTCCAAAGACAAAGATTGTACTGGCCCCAAAACCAATCCAAATTTGGGGGGTCCGGAGCAACCTTGTCCCATGGCGCGTAGGGGTCCTCGTCGCTGCTATTCGAGTGAGCGTCCTTGGGGGCCGGCGACTCCTCGTCTGTGCGTGGGCAGACCGGCGGTGACATGGCAGAGATTTGAGAGAGAGAGAGGGCGAACGAGGGGAGGATGTAGATGAGAATGCAGGCGGGACGACATGAGCAAGGTAGTATTTATTGGTGGCCGGAATCTAGATCGACGGGAATAGTTCACACGCCGGTCGCTGGAATTTACGAGTATTGTAGTTTGAATTACACACGATTCCCGCAGCAAAATCTGTGTGTGAACATAATAGCTGACGGTTTCCAATACAGAACCGTGTCTAATTAATGACCCCCACCACTCACCTACCAAACCTCGAGCCATGAGATAGAGTGCCAAACGTGTGGGGGCCGGTTGTCTTGCCAGATCTTTACATTTTCTTTTTTGAACACTATATATTTACATCGTCTGATGATTTTTTAAGTCGCACACAAGTACACAAAAATATGACTTTTCAAACCATTATGGTTAGCCGTTGCATGTAGATGTAGTTCAAATTTGAATTACGGTCATTAAATTGCTAGAAAATCAATTAAATGTCTTTAAAAGGTCAAATGACCCCTAGAATTTTCCAAATTTTCACATGACAGTTGTAGTAGTGCACGTTAAACATACAAAAAATTTGAAGGCCATAAGAGGAAGCTATCTCCTATTCGTCATCAAACATGCATTGTTCCGTCTTAGAACCACGAGCCTTCTAATGAGTTGCTCCAGTTTGTGAGGGGTGTGTGTCCAAACTTTCATCAAATAGGCCAATTTTTTTACCACATCATCTTGGTGGCATGACATTACATCAAGCAAGGTTTCATGTTTTTCTGATCATTTTTTAATTTTTTGGAATTAAAATTCCATGGCACTCCATGCATGTGCCCTTGCCGTGAGACCAATATGTTTGAAAATTCCTTCTAATTTAGTGCGCATGGAATTAACTCGCACACAAGAACACAAATATGATTTTTCAAACCGTTATGGTTAGCCGTTGCATGTAGATGTAGTCCAAATTTTAATTACGGTCACTAAATGGCTAGAAAATCACTTAAATGTCTTTAAAAGGTCAAATGACCCCTGAAATTTTCCACATTTTCACATGACAGTTGTATTAGTGCACGTTAAAAGTACAAAAAGAATTGAAGGCTGTAAGAGCAAGCTATCTCCAGTTCATCGTCAAACATGCATTGTTCCCTCTCGGAACCACAAGCCTTCTAGTGAGTTGCTCCAGTTTGTGAGGGGGGGGGGTGTCCAAACTTTCGTCAAACTGTAAGTGCATCTAGTGCCCCTTAGTGATTTTGGTGTATTGAAGACTTATAGGTTAAGGGACTGATGCGTTTGTGAGTGTACACAGATCTATAAGTCTATGAGGAGTTTGATATTTACAGAGAAAGTTGACCCCTAAAAATGAAGTTCTTCAATTGAAGACTTTGGATTTCTGAAGACTTTGAAAGTGAAGAAATTGGTGTGACCATGAAGACTTGGTATTCATTCGAGGAACATGAAGCGTGAAGACTTTTGTTTTCGTAGTTTCTATTTTCTCTTTCTTAAGTCATAGGAAACACCTTACTATTAAAGGGGTCAAGGAAATACTAAGGAAAAGTTTCCAAGTGATGCTCAACTCAAAATCCTACACCTACCAAACCCTTCGAGTGAAGCCATTGAAAATCTCATGCAGTTCAGTCAATTTCTTCAGTGATAGAGACGAAGTTCTTATGGTCTCTCAAGAATTTGTTCTGACTGAGGACTTAGGAATGCGCCAGTGCGGATTGCCTACAAGTGAGGAACATGATAACCCTAAGGAATTTGATAGTCAAATTTCCGACCGTTGTTGTGCTACGTGCCAGCTGTCCCAAAATATCTACCCACCTAACGGTCATATCATTGAAGGGCATTTATGTCTTATCATGTCAGGCTGCTCCCTAGGCTATAAATAGCCGCCCCCTACAACCACTAGCTGGTTGGCTGCTCCGAGAGAAACTGACACTGTTCATTTGAGAGCATCCCATCCTCCGAGGACTTTGAGCGAAAATCATCAAGTGAGGAAAACCCAAACCCAAACACCTACAACCCCAAAGTGATTGAGCATCACTTAAGAGGTTGATCCTGTGTGGATCCGACGCTTGTTACCTTTGTAGACTGTGCATCTTCCAGACGGTTAGGCGTCATGGTCTAGAGCATCCAAGAGGAAATTATGGATCGCTGAGTGGCCGAGTTTGTGAAGGTTTGGAAGTCACCTGAAGACTTACCATGAGTGATTGGGTGAGGTATGTGTGACCTTAGCTCAAGGGGAATACGGTGAGGACTGAGTGTCCTGGACTGTGTGTTCAGGACTGGATGTCCGGGACTGTGTGTCCTCAGATTTAAATACCTAGCCACCCTAACCAGACGTACAACTGTCACAACAATTGGAACTGTTCTACCAAATCATTATCTTCACCGAGCTAACTGGTTCTATTTCCTCAACCCTTCCATTTCCTCACTACTGTGTGTGTGCTTGTTCATATCTGTTCGAAGACTTTGACTGACGACTTTCTCAATTTCCTCAATTCAATTTCTTCAGCCTGTTTGTCTTCATCCTGTTTATCCTGTGCTCTCGCTTTCTGTACTCTGTGTCTGTTTTCATTTCATCATGATATCCATGTCTATGTTATGTCATGTATGCATCTGAGTACTTATTCTGCTGCAAGTCGTTCTTCACTCAGGAATTTCCTCACCCTAAAATTCCTCAGTGAAGAATTCATAAAAATCGCCTATTCACCCCCCTCTAGTCGACTTAACACACTTTCAGTTGGTATCAGAGCAAGGTACTCCCTTGTTCTGCATGATTTTGGTTTAACCACCTAGAGTTTAAGTTATGTCGACCGTAGGTATGATCAAGGTCTCTGTTGGGTGTCCTACTTTTGATGGGACAGACTACCCCCACTGGAAAAATAAGATGCGAATGCATCTTGAGGCAATTGATAACGATCTCTGGTATGTTATGGAGAATGGTGTTCCCTCTGTCACTCCCACCATCAACGCTGCTGATGTGAAGAGATTCAAGGAACTCGACTCTCAAGCAAAGAACATCATATGTGGCCATCTGAGAAAAGGGCAGTATGGTAGAGTGGGTGATTTGGATACAGCAAAGCTTATCTGGGACTGGCTGTCCAAGGTCAATGAAGGAGTCTCAACACATCGTGACTCTCGAGTTAACGTTCTTCGCAATCTCTTCAACTGCTTCAAAAGACTCGACAATGAAAATGTTCAGCAAACCTTCGATCGCCTCACTGACATCTCAAATGAGCTTCAAGCACTTGGTGCCACTAACATCACCGACCATGAGGTGGTGAAGAAATTGCTGAGATCGCTTGATTCCTCATTTGATACTCTAGCATTGATGATACAAGAACGTGGAGACTATAAGTCACTTCATCCCGCTGATATCCTCAAGAGGCTAAACCCTCATGAGTTCTAGCCTGCTGAGAAGAGAGACCTCTATGGACCAAGCTATGGCAGATCACGAGCTCTGAAGGCCAAGGCAGTATCTGAATCTGAAGGTGAAGATACTGGTAGCAACCTTGGTGATCCTGAAGAACTGAGCCAAGAGCTAGCAATGCTCGTGACGAAATTCCAAAAGTTCTCAAGACATGGTCGTTTTGGAAAATCCTCAAGAAGTGCTGACTTAAGATCAGATTCCTCATCCCATGGATACAAGAAGAGACTCTGTCACAAATGCAAGAAACCCAGTCACTACATTCAAGATTGTCCTCAGTGGGAAAAGGAATCAAAGAAGAGGAAGTACAAGGACTACAGTTCTGATGATTCAAAGAAGAAGAAGAAATCTTCAAAGTCATCCTCATCAAAACCTTCAAGGTCTTCATTTCACAAGAAGAGCAGCTCCAAGAAGGCTCGGGCATTCATTGGCAAGGAAATGGATTCTGAGGCTGAATCTGAGGAAAATGAGGAAGAGGAGGAATCTGAGGAGTCAAACTCTGGTGTGGCAAGCCTAGCCCTCGGTACTGCGTTCATCAGCAAGTCCATCTTCAACTCTGAGGAAAAGGACCTTCCCAACACCACTGACGATGGCGATGATGACTACGCTCCCACCTATTGCTTCATGGCAAAAGGTGCAAAGGTACTCAAATATCCCTCCTCTGAATCAAGTGAGGATGAATCTGATGAAAATCTCAAGCCTAGTTATTCTAAACTTGCTAAGATTGCTGTGAAACAACAAAAGGCTCTTGAAAAGGTTCAAAATATGCTAGACAAAAGCGATGATATGTTGGGTGATGAAATGGATCGCACTAAAACTTTGAATGAAAATCTTTAGAGACTTCAGACTAAGTTGGTAACCTTCAGATTCATCATAACACTCTCTTATCTGATCATGAGAAGCTTTCTTATGATTTTCTTCAAAGAAAGCAAGATCTTGAACAGTTAAGAGTGAGTTATGAAGATCTTCAGAAGGAGCGTGATTCATTACTTTCTCAACAAATCAGCGCTACTCAGGAAGAATTTATTCCTCCATGTTTGAAATGCATTGAACGTGAATATGCTAATTCTTCACCTGAATGTTCAAATTCTTCTATGGCTGCAAATTCTTCAACTGTCTCTGCTATCACTAATTCCTCATCTGAGGATGTTGCTAGTATCACTGACCATGCAGGGCTGAAGGAATTGTATGTGACATGCATGTACAAACGCCTCAACGGGCATCAGGCTCTTTGTGATGTGCTTAAGAAGCAAATCCTCAACATGAACCCTAGGATAGAGGGTATTGCCTTTGAGAGGAAACTCAATGCTGATGGGACCTACTAGAAACCTAAGCAGTATCCCAACACCTCATGGGTTGCTGCAAAGGGACCTTCAGTGGATCCATCTACTTTATCTGGCTTTACGTGTGAATCTTCCTATTCTTCTGATGAATCATTTGACTCAAATTACAAACTGTTCAAAAATCAGAATGGTGAAGTATTTGCTAGATATGTTGGCACTAACTGCAGAAACGGTTCCCCTATGAAGAAAATCTGGGTTCCCAAAAGGTGCCTTGAAAATCTTCAGGTGAATGTCATCATGACACCACTTGTGAAGAATAAGAACCCCAGATCAAATTCTTCATATGGACCAAATTCTTCATATGGATCCAAGTCCTCACACGGACCAAATTCCTCACATGGATCAAATTCCTCAAAAGGATCAAAGTCCTCATATGAACATCATCGTGCTAACCCTTTTGTTTTGCAGGGAAGATCTAAGGATTATGGATATGTGCATTATTCTTAAAATCATTATGTTCATAAATCCTCGAAGAATTTCTCTGCTTACTCTTATGCTTACCCTAACCCCTTCTCTTATGGAGCTCACAGAATGATGAACTCTTTGTCACCCCTTCAGATGTGGGTGGTGAAGGAAAATAACTAATCTCTTATGTAGGGTCAGGTCTCCAGACGAACTTAAATGTCTAAAGAATTTTATGGAGACCTGAATATGCTTGAAAGGACACAAGCTAATCATGAAGAAATGAATTTTCATTTCTCACGTCCTCATACTACTCTACCTGTTCTCTTGCTTGACGAAATTGATCTGATGAATTTGATGTCATATTCTTCACTGATGAAGTATATGAGTCCGTAAGCTGCACTAATTTATCTGCAGGATGATCAACCCAAAGCCACTGAGTGGGTCCTCAATAGTGGATGTACAAATCACATGACTGGTGATAGGAGCTTATTGATGGACTCTGCTTTATCTCCATCACATCTGAAGCATATCACCTACGCTGACAAAGGAAAAAGCAAGGTATTGGGTCTAGGTAAGGTTGCAATCTCAAAGGATTGACACATGGACAAAGTCATGCTTGTCGAGTCCTTAGGGTTCAACCTCATGTCTGTCTCAATGCTTTGTGATCTTGATATGGTTGTTGTCTTTGGCAAGTATCGTTGTGTTGTGATCATGGAAGCTGACAATTCCAAAGTCTTCGAAGGCTTTAGGAGAGGAGATTTGTATATTGTTGATTTCTCTACAAGACCACAACCTGCTACATGTCTACTTGCAAAAGCTTCAGAAGGCTGGCTATGGCATCGACGACTTGGTCATACTGGGATGAGGAACTTGCACACGCTCGCGAAGAAGAAGCATGTCATTGGCATCGAGGGTGTCAAATTCCTCAAGGACCATTTGTGCGTAGCTTGTGAAGCCGGAAAGATGACCAAGGTGAAGCATCCAACAAAGACCATCATGACTACCACTCGTCCATTTGAATTGCTTCACATGGATCTCTTTGGCCCTACTCACTATGCCACATTTACTAATGCTGCATCTTTATATGGCTTTGTCATTGTTGATGACTATTCTCGTTATACATGGGTGCATATCATCACTTACAAAACTGAAGTGCAGGAAGTCTTCAAACAATTTTCCTCGAGGGCTTCAACCAACATTGGTGTGCAGATCAAGCACATCAGAAGTGACAATGGAACTGAGTTCAAGAATACTGGTCTTGATGACTATCTTGATGAACTTGGTATTACTCATGAGTTATCTGCTCCTTAAATCCTCAGCAAAATGGCGTCGTGGAGCGCAAGAACATGACTCTTGTTGAGATGGCCCGCACTATACTTGATGAGTACAAGACGCCTTCTCGCTTCTGGCCTGAGGCATACTACGAGCCACATCATCAACAAGGTATATCTTCACAAATTCTTCAAGAAGACTGCATATGAACTCCTCACTGACAAGAAATCCAATGTGAGTTATTTCAAAGTCTTCGGTGCTAAATGTTAGATTAGAGATCCTCATCACAGTTCTAAATTTGCACCGAAAGCACATGAAGGTTTTATGCTTGGTTATGGAAAGGACTTGCACACCTACAGAGTCTTCAACACCTATCACCACAAGGTTGTTGAAACTATAGATGTGCGGTTCGATGAAACTAATGGCTCGCAAAGAGAGCACCTACCTCCTGTGCTAGATGAAAAATCACCCGAGGAATCCATCAAGTTCAAGGCTACTGAGGATGTCATTCCTAATGAAGAATCTGTTGAAGAAGTCATTCCAGAATGTGAAGAACGTCATGCTAATGCACCCCAGGAAAATCGTGCTAAAGAAAATGCTGATCAAATTCCTCAACGACAACCAGCTCATCCTTGCATTGCTAATGCAGTGTAGATTGAGAAAATCATCAGTGACATCAACATTCCAGGTCCTCTCACATGCTCAAAAGCTTCACATTTGTCTAACTTTTGTGGGCACTTTGCTTTCGTCTCTATCACAAAGCCCACTAAGGTAGATGAAGCATTTTTGGAGCCTGGGTGGATTCAAGCTATGCAAGAGGAATTACATCAATTCGAGCTCAACAACGTCTAGGAACTGGTCAAACATTCAGATCCTCGCAAGCGCAATATCATTGGCACAAAGTGGATCTACTGCAACAAGCAAGATGAAAACGGCCTTGTGGTGAGGAATAAGGCATGACTTGTAGCTCAAGGCTACACACAGGTTGAAGGAATTGATTTCGATGAAACTTTTGCACCTGTTGCTAGACTTGAGGCTATTCGCATATTACTTGCTTATGCTAACCATCATGATATCATCTTATATCAAATGGATGTGAAAAGTGCATTCCTCAATGGTAAGCTTGAGGAAGAAGTATATGTTGCTCAACCCCCAGGTTTTGAAGATCCAAAGCATCCTGACAAAGTCTTCAGACTTAATAAGGCCCTCTATGGCCTCAAGCAGGCCCCTCGGGCGTGGTATGATACTTTGAAGGAATTCCTCATGAAGAAAGGCTTCAAACCCGTGATGAATTTGCCTATATGATGAGTGAAGAATATCAAATGTCTATGATGGGAGAATTGAAATTCTTCTTAGGTCTTCAAATTCGTCAACAGTGCAATGGCATATTCATATCTCAAGAGAAATACCTCAAGGATGTACTGCGGAAATTCGGCATGCAAGATTGCAAAGGAGTCAAAATCCCTATGCCCACAAATGGCCATCTATGCACCGATGAAAACGGTATTGACTTCAATCAAAAGGTATACCGCTCCATGATTGGTTCTTTGTTGTATTTATGTGCATCTAGGCAAGATATTATGCTTAGTGTTTGCATGTGTGCCCGATTTCAAGCTACACCAAGGAATCACACCATAAGGCTGTGAAGCATATTCTTCGATATCTAGCTCACACACCAACACTTGGATTATGGTATTCCAAGGGCTCGGCTTTTGATCTCATTGGATATTCAGACTCTGACTATGCTGGTGATCGTGTGGACCGCAAGTCAACATCAGGCACATGCCATTTACTTGAATGATCCTTGGTCTGTTGGTCCTCGAAGAAACAGAACTGCGTATCACTCTCTACTGCTGAAGATGAGTACATTGATGTTGGTTCTTGCTCTGCTCAATTGCTGTGGATGAAGCAAACTCTCAAGGACTACGGCGTCAACATGAAGAATGTGCCTCGCTACTATGAGAATTAGAGTGCCATCAAGATTTCTCATAACCCTATTCAGCACTTGAAGACAAAGAACATTCAGATTCATCATCATTTTCTTCGTGATCATGTGTTGAAGGGCGACATCTCTATTGAGCAGGTGAAGACTGAAGAACAGCTAGCCGATATCTTCACAAAGCCCTTGGATGAGAAGAGATTTAGCAAGTTGAGGTGTGAGCTAAATATCTTAGAATCTTCGAATGTCCTTTGAAGAGGACACACATCCTAACGCTTATGCAAAATTGATGAGTTAGATGTGCAACACACGAAGTAACGTTTTTGTTCAATCAATGAAGACTAACACTCTAAGTGTGAAGAAAATAACGAAGAATTTGATTTTCAAAACCCTACGACAATTGTACGCGGTGTCTGAAATCATCATTCTTATACGGTGGGTCACACCACCAACAAAAGTTGAAAATCTTCAATTTGAGTTTTTCTTCTTTTTTAAATTCCTCAGTTGTTTAAATTCTTCAACTTTGCAAGTCTTCACTATTTCCGTCGTTTTTCTTCATTATCTATATAAATATATGAGTTCATGTCCTCTATAGCATTCACTTATTGCTATTTCTTCAAGTTGCTTTTTCTGCTAAGTGAATGTGATCGGACCCTTCCCCCTCTATGCTAAACTCAACCTAGTCTATTCACAAATTCTTCATGTGCGTTCTATTTGAAACTCGTTCAAAATCTTCACTATGTCCTTGTCACCTGAAGAATTTGCAAACGAAACTTTAAACTTATCTTATCTGAATTTTAGGATTTTGTCCCTCAAACCATTCCACTTTCCACGATATATTATCCTATTCACCCATGATCGCGCACGATCGTCACCTCTCAGTACGTGGGTGACACATGTCACGCGAATGAGAAGGGTCAGGGGCATGTTCGTCCAATTTCCTCGGGCGAGCAGTTTTTTCACTTCGGCTATAAATATCCCCCTCCCTTCCTCCCTTCATTTTTTACTCCGCTCGACCTCACTCCCTCGCTCGAGCTCTCAAACCCTAGTGCTGCCACTACTTCCATCGTCGCCGATGAGGAAGAGCTTCACTGCCTCGACCTCGTCGCCGTCGTACTCGCGCCGGCTGTGGATTTCTTCACTCCGCCGCCGCCGTAGCTGTCTTCCTCTGCCAAGTTAGGGCGTGGAAGATCCGAACTGACGAGCTTCTAAATCTACACTTCCCAGTTTGTCGTGTTCTTTGTCAAGGGTAATTAAAAGTTAATTTTACTGCCCTTGTTGATTCTGATGTTTTCCACAAAATCTTCAAATCTTCACACACTATACACCTCACATATCATCTGTTCTTGATCTGTTTCCCTACGCAACATTTTTCTTCAAGATTCCTCAATTGTGTGGATTTTCAAATATGTACAACTCTGGAACCTAAGTTAAAGAACGCTTAGTGAAATTCCTCAAGACTCATCTGGTCAAATTCCTCAAACTTGTTCTTTTTGCAAAAACTTCTGAGAACACATATGACCTCTCCAAATTCTTCGCACCTATACTCTGTTCACAGGTACACATGTCAGCTGCTGAATCTCTAGGTTCTCATCAAACTCATTTGCAGCGTTCCTTGAAGAAAAGTTGCATACCCTCTTCAGAGAACTCAATAGTTCAAAACCCTCAACTGAAGAAAATGGCAAATGGCAAGACACCTCAGAAGGGAGGTAAGAGACTGGAGGTCAACACTACATTTGAAATCCCTGAAGATATCTATGCTGGATATTGCACACCCCCTGAGAAAAGCAAGAATGAGCGCAAAGTGCGCATCCAGAAAATTGAGAGGAGATGGACACGGGAATGGAGGGAGTACAGGTATGTCACTCCAAAGTAATGAAGAAATCCACTCTTCACCCTCCTTTCCCAAGACCTCCATTGGCACCTGGCGAAGAAGCTGATCCCACTAGCCTCAAGTGCGGCGAGGACTATCCTGATGAATGGGAAAAACGGCAAGCGAAGTTAGCCAAAATGGCAAAAGAAGCAGTGAAGAAATTTAATGAAGATTCTGCTGCTGCCACTGCTGAGGCCTCTGCTAGCAAGCCTAAAAAGTCTATGCCCAAGAAGCCTGCTCACAAGCCCAATGCTTCAACTTCTATGCCCTCAAGGCCAAGCTCCTCAGCAATGCCCTCACGTCCAAGTTCTGCAAAGCCCTCACGACCAATTCCTCATGCTGCACCAGCTCCTCCAAAATCATCAGCTCCTCCTTCCAAATCCTCAGCACCTGCGCATCTTGCCTCATGCCAAAGGACAACAGGCATCTCTATTGCCTCAGGAGCCTCTGCAATTTCTTCTACTCCTCCGCATTCTTCAACTGGCCCCACTCCGCTGAAGACCAAGGCCACTGCTGGACAAGGCACTAGACCAAGTCCTCAAAAGAAGCAGGTCGCCTCTCAAGTACAGTCCTTTGAGGATGAAGCTGATGATGAAGAACTTGAAGAAATCATCAGAGACAGACAGCAGAGGGCCTCTAGAGCCAAAGGAAGTGAAGTTCCTCTCCTATTGGATCCAAAGTTGCTCCTTGAATATATTGATCTCTGGCACAAGGACCCCAACACTCCCATGCCAGACTTCAAGCTGACTTATGGCCAAAGTCACATGCTGACCACCTTCATAGGCGAAGAAAAATGGAAGTTTGAAAAGGCCAGGCAGCTGAAGAAAGCGCAGTACAAGAAAGAATGCTATCTGAAGAAGAAAGTTTTCAAGATGACAACTGATGAACTTGTGACTGTTCAAGCTGAAATCAAAAACCTTAGTGATGAATTTGATGCCTACCATGCTAACTGGAAGGGAGCCAAAGTCAGATTTGTAAATTTGGCAAATACATTCACCTCCAATGTTTATACTCAAATGCACATTGAAATTCCTGAGGCTGAAGCATCTGCTCAGCCTACTGAAGAAAATGCCAGCATCGCTGATGACAATCAGGCTGCTGAAGAAAATGTGAGTGCCAGGGCTGATGACTGCATTCCAGCCACTGATGAAACTGCCAGGGCAACCACTAGTGTTGTGCCTGAAGAAACTATCAGGACAGCTGAAGCTTCAACCACTGTGCCTGAAGAAACTGATCACGCCAGGGCAACTGCATCAGTTGTGCCTGAAGAAATTCAACCAATTTCCTCTGCTCCTCCTGGACCTACACCAAGTCCAATTCTTCCTTCTACATCAGAAGCGAAGAAGACCAAGGCTGCGGAGCGTGCAACTGTGAAGAAAAGAAAAGCATCAACTTCATCAGAATCTTCAGCTCCGAAGAAGATGAAGAAATTGACTAGCTCTTTTGAGAATTCGATTGATGCTGTTCCAGTCTCAAGCATGCCATCAAAGGAACTCATTCCTTTTGATGAAGAATATGTGATCCCAAGTAGACCCGATGAAGATATTCCTTCTGCTTCTTCTTCAGAGCAGTTGGATGAAGAAATTGAAGTGGATGTAATCCCTTCAACCCCGGTTGTCTAATTGCCCATGCCTCAGTTCACTGCTAAAGAGGCCGGCGTTGAAGAAATGAGTGATGAACATGAGGATGTGGACATTGGGTGCACAACGCCTATGATGAATGATGACTTTTGGGAAAGTCAGCACCCCAATTCTCCTTTGTTCACTCCTCTGCAACAAATTCCTCAGTCCCCAGTGACTACTTAAGTTCAAATGGGATCTGAAGAACCACACCCCACTCCGTCTATTCATGAAGAGATTCCAGCCACTAGTGCTGATAAAATTGTTGCTGAAGAATTGAAAAACCAGGCTGCCACTGAAGAAGAAACTGAAATTCCTCAGCATGTGGATCCTGAGATTGTGATTCCTAAGGTTGTGATGCAATTGATCGACACTCCTTAGCCCAAGACAAAGGATCCTTTCTCAAAGAAGCAAAAATTCAAGGCTGATGACTTCTTCCACGAGCACGTATTCTTCATGGACTACAACCCCTATGACTCTGCTCGTCTTAGGAGGAAGCGTTTCTGGACTGCCAGCCAAGCCAACTTCTATCCTTCGCTGCTTTTCAACAAAGACAAAGTCTTCGACCATGAGCATATTCCTCATGTGGACATGGAATCACTGCCTTGCTTCTCACCAGTCCTCAGTGTTCTTCATGACGCTGGACTGCTCAACTTTTGCACTGATATTGCTGATTGGAATGAAGAGCTAATTCTTCAGCTCTATGCAACGCTGCACATCACAGGAGATGCTTCTGATGTGAACTCTTGGGTATTGGACTGGACGACAGAAAATACTCACTTCAAAGCACCGGCCTCTGAATTGCTTCATGCCCTGCCTGTCATTCCTCCCCTTGAAGGTGCACGTTGTATCTACCACGAACCTGAACTTACTGCCCACTATATGCAAGTGTTGATGAAGCCACTGAAGCCCGGTCAAGCCCCAAGGACCAAATTCCTCATGAAGGAATTACTGTTTGTGCCTAGAACTGTCTATCGCATTCTGTCAAAGACACTAAGTCCAATAAAAGGCCACGACTCGAATGATGAAGAAGTCATTGGCACCATGAAGAATCTGCTATTCAATATCATACATGGCATTCCTATCAACTACCATGATTTCTTCATGAGGACTCTGGAAAATGTTGCACTCTCTCCGTTTTAGTTGAAGCCTTATGCTCCTTGGATTATGAGATTCCTCCGAATAAGGTCTTCACTCAACTACAAGGCTGATTTTCAGAATCACGTCAGTTACCTTCCCCTAATTGAAGCCCTCAAGCGGACATTTTCCTCATCTAATGAAAAGGGCAAGGCTACTGTTATTATTGATGAAGGCCTTCGTCCATTGGATGGCCAGTTCCGCAAAGCTGTATCCTACTCCACTAATGATGACTCTGCCACTCATGACTCTGCCGCAAATGCTTCAACGCTAAATCCTCAAAGCACATCTCCAAGGGTGATGACTGATCGTGAGCTTCTCCTCAGCCTTCACAAAAGGTCGATCGCAACCACAAATGGGTTAAGCGTCAGTTTGGTTTTATTCTTCACAACATGACTGCTACACACAATGCAGTGAAGAAAAACCTTTACTACCTCCATGAAGTCTTCAGCCATACCTGGGCTATTCTGTCACATCTGTATGGTGAAGAAGATCTGAAGCAAATGAGTCTCAAGCAGGACTTTGAATGGTCTCAACCACCAGCGAAGAAATTCAAGAAGACCAAAGTTCCTTCCTTGGTAGCCAGCTCATATTCTTCATTGCGCGAGACTGATGAGCATGAAGATTTGGATGACACTGCGGCAGGCCCTACCTCAACAACCGACCCCAACAATGCTGGCGCTCCTTCATCGAATCAGTGATGATATTCTTCAGGAGCGTTAGTCCTCATTTTTCGACCCTTTTGGTCATTCGATGACAAAGGGGGAGAAATTTGAGTTAGTCTTCAAGCGGGTCTACTTATATGGGCATTTTTTGCTAAGTTACAACTCTCGTTCTTTTGAAGACTTTGCTGGATCGAGTTGTAAACTTAAAACCCGATGGTTGTCTGATACTTTTGTTGTGTTCTTCTGCATGCTTATTCCTCATATATGTTAACGCATGCATGCTGAATTACATCAGTCACCATATTTCATCATGCATTTCAAACTCTTCATATTATATGTTAAATGCGTGTATGAATTACAAGATATAGGGGGATATCTCCATGATTCTACTCTTCAAGTGTGCATTGCTTCAAAAGCAAATTCCTCACTATGCACATCTTCAGGGGGAGTTCTTCTATATCTTGCAATCAAATTCCTCAATATCAGTATTTACACTTCATATGTTTATCCCCGTTGAAAACTTAACCTATATTGTCATCAATCACCAAAAGGGGGAGATTGTAAGTGCATCTAGTGCCACTTAGTGATTTTGGTGTATTGAAGACTTATAGGTTAAGGGACTGATGCGTTTGTGAGTGTACATAGGTCTATAAGTCTATGAGGAGTTTGATATTTACAAAGAAAGTCGGCCCCTAGAAATGAAGTTCTTCGGTTGAAGACTTTCTGAAGACTTTGAAAGTGAAGAAATTGGTGTGACCGTGAAGACTTGGTATTCATTTGAGGAACATGAAGTGCGAAGACTTTTGTTTTCGTAGTTTCTATTTTCTCTTTCTTAAATCAAAGGAAACACCGTACTATTAAAGGGGTCGAGGAAATACTAAGGAAAAGTTTCCAAGTGATGCTCAACTCAAAATCCTACACCTACCAAACCCTTCGAGTGAAGCCATTGGAAATATCATGCAATTCAATCAATTTCTTCAGTGACAGAGACGAAGTTCTTCTGGTCTCTAATGAATTTGTTCTGACTGAGGAGTTAGGAATTCGCCAATGCGGATTGCCTACAAGTGAGGAACATGATAACCCTAAGGAATTTGATAGTCAAATTTCCGACCGTTGTTGTGCTACGCGCCAACTGTCCCATAATATCTACCCACCTAACGGTCATATGATTGAAGGGCATTTATTTCTTATCATGTCGGGCAGCTCCCTATGCTATAAATAGTCGCCCCCTACAACCACTAGCTGGTTGGCTGCTCCGAGAGAAACTGACACTTGTCATTTGAGAGCATCCCATCCTCCGATGACTTTCAGCAAAAATCATCAAGTGAGCAAAAACCCAAACCCAAACACCTACAACCCCAAAGTGATTGAGCATCACTGAAGAGATTGATCCTTCGTGGATCCGACGCTTGTTACCTTTGAAGATTGTGCATCTTCCAGACGGTTAGGCATCATGGTCAGAGCATCCAAGAGGAAATTATGGATCACCGAGTGACCGAGTTTGTGAAGGTTTGGAAGTCACCTGAAGACTTACCACGAGTGATTGGGCGAGGTCTGTGAGACCTTATCTCAAGGGGAATACATGAGGACTGAGTGTCCTGGATTGTGTGTTCAGGACTGGGTGTCCGGGACTGTGTGTCCTCAGGTTTAAATACCTAGCCGCCCTAACCATACGTACAACTGTCATAGCAGTTGGAACTGGTCTACCAAATCATTGTATTCACCGAGCTAACTGGTTCTATTTCCTCAACACTTCCATTTCCTCATTACTGTGTGTGTGCTTGTTCCTATCTGTTCGAAGACTTTGACTGAAGACTTTCTCAATTTCCTCAGTTCAATTTCTTTAGTCTGTTTGTCTTCATCCTGTTTATCATGTGCTCTCGCTTTCTGTACTCTTTGTCTGTTTTCATTTCATCATGATATCCATGTCTATGTTATGTCATGTATGCATTTGAGTAATTATTCTACTGCAAGTAGTTATTCACTCAGGAATTTCCTCACCCTGAAATTCCTCAGTGTAGAATTCATAAAAATCGGCTAATCACCCCCCTCTAGTCGACTTAACGCACTTTCACAAACAGGCCAATTTTTTTACCACATCATCTTGGTGGCATGACATTACATCAAGCAAGGTTTCATGTTTTTCTGATCATTTTTTATTTTTTTGGAATTAAAATGCCATGGCACTCCATGCATGTGTCCATGTCGTGAGACCAATATGTTTGAAAATTCCTTCTAATTTAGTGCACATGGAATTAACTCGCACACAAGTACACAAATATGATTTTTCAAACCATTATGGTTAGGCGTAGCATGTAGATGTAGTTCAAATTTGAAGTACGGTCATTAGATGGCTAGAAAATCACTTAAATGTCCTTAAAACGTCAAATGACCCCTAGAATTTTCCAAATTTTCACATGACAGTTGTATTAGTGCATGTTAAATGTAGAAAAAATTGAAGGCCATAAGAGGAAGCTATCTCCCGTTCGTCAACAAACATGCATTATTCCCTCTTGGAACCACGAGCCTTCTAGTGAGTTGCTCCGGATTGTGAGGGGGTGTGTCCAAACTTTCGTCAAACATGCCAATTTTTTTACCACATCATCTTGGTGGCATGACATTACATCAAGCAAGGTTTCATGTTTTTCTGATCATTTTTTAATCTTTTGGAATTAAAATGCCATGGCACTCCATGCATGTGTCCATGCCGTGAGACCGATATGTTTGAAAATTCCTTTTAATTTACTGCACATGGAATTAACTCGCGCAGAAGTAGACAAATATAATTTTTCAAACTGTTATGGTTAGGCGTTGCATGTAGATGTAGTTCAAATTTTAATTATATTCATTAAATGGCTAGAAAATCACTTAAATGTCTTTAAAAGGTCAAATGACCCCTAGAATTTTCCAAATTTTCACATGACAGTTGTATTAGTGCACGTTAAATGTAGAAAACAATTTGAAGGCCGTAAGAGAAAGCTATCTCCTGTTCGTAATCAAACATGCATTGTTCCCTCTCAGAACCACGAGCCTTCTAATGAGTTGCTCCGGTTTGTGAGGGGGGTGTGTCCAAACTTTCGTCAAACAGGCCGATTGTTCCCTCTTGGAACCACGAGGCCTAAAAGTGCGTTAAGTCGACTAGAGGGGGGTGATTAGGTGATTTTTATGAATTCTTCACTGAGGAATTTCAGGGTGAGGAAATTCCTTAGTGAAGAACTGCTTGCAGTGGAATAAGTACCCAGGTGCAAACATAACAAAGTAGTAGCACAGTCATCATGATGAAATGAAAACAAGCACAGAGTACAGAAAGCGTAAACACAGGATATGCAGGCTGAAGACAGACTGACTAAAGAAATTGAACTGAGGAAATTGAGACAGTCTTCAGTCAAAGTCTTCAAACAATAGCAATCAAGTACACAACACAGTAATGAGGAGATCAAGGGGTTGAGGAAATAGAACCAGTTAGCTCGATGAAGACAATGATTTGGTAGACCAGTTCCAACTGTTGTGATAGTCGTACGTCTGGTTGGAGTGGCTAGGTATTTAAACCTGAGTACACACAGTCCTCACCACATTCTCCTTGAGCTAAGGTCACATAGGCCTCATCCAATCACTCGTGGTAAGGCTTCAGGTGACTTCCAAACCTTCACAGACTCAGTCACTCAGTGATTCACAATTTCCTCTTGGATGCTCTAGACCATGACGCCTAACCGCCTGGAGGATGCATAGTCCTCCAAGATAACAAGCGTCGGTTTGACACATGAACAATCTCTTTAGTGATGCTCAATCACTTTGGGTTTGTAGGTGTTTGGTTTGGGGTTTTGGGGTTTTTCCTCACTTGATGATTTTCACTCAAAGTCCTCGGAGGATGGGATGCTCTCATTGACAAGTGTCAGTTTCTCGTGGAGCAGCCAACCAGCTAGTGGTTGTAGGGGGCGGCTATTTATAGTCTAGGGAGTAGCCCGACATGATAAGACATAAATTCCCTTCAATGATATGACCGTTAGGTGGGTAGATATTTTGGGACAGCTAGCGTGTATCACAGCAATGGTCGGAAATTTGAGCTCTCAAATTCCTCAGGGCTATCATATTTCCTCACTTGTAGGCAATCCACACGGGCGAATTCCTAACTCCTCAGTCAGAACAAATTCCTCAGAGACCAGAAGAACTTTGTCTCTGTCACTGAAGAAATTGACTGAACTGTATGAGTTTTCCAGTGGCTTCACTCGAAGGGATTGGTAGGTGTAGGATTTTGAGATGAGCATCACTTGGAAACTTTTCCTTAGTTTTTCCTTGACCGCCTTTAATAGTACGGTGTTTCCTATGACTCAAGAAAGAGAAAACGAAACTAGGTCTTCACGCTTCATATTCCTCGCATGAATATCAAGCCTTCACGGTCACACCAATTTCTTCACTTTCAAAGTCTTCAGAAATCCAAAGTCTTCAGTTGAAGACATTCATTTTTAGGGGTCAACTTCCTCTGTAAATATCAAACTCCTCATAGACTTATAGACCTATGTACACTCACAAATGCATCAGTCCCTTAACCTATAAGTCTTCAATACACCAAAATCACTAAGGGGCACTAGATGCACTTACAATCTCCCTCTTTTTGGTGATTGATGACAATATAGGTTAAGTTCTCAACGGGGATAAACATATGAAGTATAAATACTGATATTGAGGAATTTGATTGCAAGATATAGAAGAAACTCCCCCTGAAGTTGTGCATAGTGAGGAATTTGCTTTTGATGCAATGCACATTTGAAGAGTAGAATCATGGAGATCTTCCCCTATATCTTGTAATTCATACACACATTTAACATATGATATGAAGAATTTGAAATGCATGATGAAATATGGTGACTGATGTAATTCAGCATGCGTGCATTATCATACATGAGGAAATAGCATGCAGAAGAACATAGAAAAAAGTATCAGACCACCATCGGACTTAAGTTTACAACTCGAACCAACAAATCTTCAAAAGAACGAGAGTTGTAACTTAGCAAAAACGCCCATATAGATAGAACTGCTTGAAGACTAACTCAAATTTCTCCCCCTTTGTCATCGAATGACCAAAAGGGACGAAAAGTGAGAACTAACGCCCCAGAAGAATATCATCACAAATTCGATGGAGGAGCTCCAACGTTGTTGGGGTTGGTTGTTGAAGTAGGGCCTGCCGCACTGTCGTCCAAATCTTCATGTTCATCATTCTCGCACGATGAAGAATAAGAGCTGGCCACCAAGTGAGGAACTTTGACTTTCTTGAATTTCTTCGAAGGTGGCTGAGACCAGTCAAAGTCCTGCTTGTAGCCCATCTTCTTGAGGTCATCTTCACCATAGAGATGAGACAGAACAAACCAAGTGCGATCAAAAACTTTATGGAGGTAGTAATGGTTCTTCTTCACTGAATTCTGAGTGATGGTCATGTTCTGAATAATTGAACCAAACTGACGCTTGATCCATTTATGGTTGCGATCGACCTTCTGGGGAAGACTGAGGAGAATCTCATGATCAGTCAACACCCTTGGAGCTGTGCCTTGAGGGTTTTGCTTTGAAGCATTAGCGGCAGAGTCATCATTGGTGGAGTAAGATGCAGCTTTGCAGAACTGACCATCCAATGGACGAATGCCTTCATCGATACTAGCAGTTGCCTTGCCCTTCTCATCAGATGAGGAAATAGGTCGTTTGAAGACTTAAATGGGCGGCAAGTGACTGAGATGATTCTGAAAGTCAGCGTTGTAATTGATTGAAGACCTTGATCTGAGGAATCTCATAATCCAAGGAGCATAAGGCTTCAACTCAAAGGGTGACAGTGCAACGTTCGCCAGAGTCCTCATGAAGAAATCATGGTAGTTGATTGGAACGCCATGAATGATGTTGAATAGCAAATTCTTCATGATGCCAATGACTTCTTTTTCATTAGAGTCGTGGCCTCTGATTGGACTCAATGTCTTAGTCAGAATGCGATAGATGGTCTGAGGCACATACAACAATTCCTTCACGAGGAATTTGGTTCTGGGGGCTTGACCAGGCTTCAATGGCTTCATCAACACTTGCATATAGTGATCCGATAGCTCAGGTTCATGGTAGATGAGCTGCGCACCTTCAAGGGGAGGACTGACGAGCAGGGCATGAAGCAATTCAGAGGCCGGTGCTTTGAAGTGAGTGTTTTTCTTTCATCCAATCCAACACCCATGAATTCACATCTTCAGCATTGCCAATGATGTGTAGTGTGGCGTAGAACTGAAGAATTAGTTCCTCATTCTAGTCTACGATGTCGGTGCTGAAGTTTAGCAGCCCAGAGTCATGAAGAACACTAAGGACTGGGGTGAAGCAAGGCAGCGATTCCATGTCCACATGAGGAATATGCTCATGGTCAAAGATCTTGTCCTTATCAAAAAGCAGTGAAGAGTAGAAGTTGGCTTGGCTGGCAGTCCAGAAACATTTCCTTCGAAGACGAGTAGAGTCATATGGAGTGTAATCGGTGAAGAACACATGCTCGTGAAAGAACTCATCAGCCTTGCATTTTTGCCTTTTGGAGAAGGGATTCTTCGGCTTGGGTTGAGGAGTATCAGTCAATGCCTTCACAGTTTCAGGAATCACAATCTCAGGAACCACAGGCTGAGGAATTTCAGTTTCTGCTTCAGTAGCAGCATGGGTCTTCATTTCTTCAGCAACATCAGCATCAACACTACTGGCTGGAATTTCTTCATGAATGGAAGGTGTGGCTTGAGGTTCGTTAGAGCCCATTTGAACTTCTTCAGTCTAGACAGGGGACTGAGGAATCTGTTGCAATGGGCTGAACAATGGTGAGTTGGGGTGCTGACTGTCCCAATAGCCATCATTCAACATCGGAGTGGAGCACCCAATGTCCACGTCTTCTTCTTCTTCCATTTCCTCAACACCGGCCTCTTCAGCAGTGAACTAAGGCATGGGCGATGATATCACTAGGGTGGACATAATGTTGTCCACATCAATTTCTTCGTCCAACTGCTCTGACGAAGCAGCAGAAGGAACATCTTCATCAGATCCGCTTGGGATCTCATAATCCTCACCAAAGGGAACGAGTTCCTTTGATGGCATGCTTGAAACAGGAATAGCATCAATGGGATTGTCAAAAGAACTTGTTAGAGTCTTGGTCTTCTTTGGTGCTGAAGACTCTGTGGTGGCGGATGCTTTCCTCTTCTTCATAGCCGCTCTCTCCGCAGCTTTGGTTTTCCTCACTTCTGATGCAGAAGGAAGAGTGGGACTTGGCATTGGTGCAGGAGGAGCAGAGGAAACTGGTTCATTTTCTTCAAGCACAACTGATGCAGTTGCCCTGATTGGTTCAGTTTCTTCAGGCACAATGTTTGATTCTTCAGCTGGCCTGGCTTGTTCTTCAGGCACAACACTAGTGGTTTCCCTGGCAATTTCATCAGCAGCTGGAATAGGTTCATCAGCCCTGGTACTTTCAGTTTCTTCAGCAGCCTGATTTTCATTAGTAGTGCTGGCATGACCTTCAGTTGGCTGGGCAGAAGCTTCAGCCTGAGGTGATTCACATTGCGTTAGAGCAGCAACATTTGAGGTGAATCCTTCAGTCAGTTTCACAAATCTGACTTTGGCTCCAAGCCAATCTGTATGGTAGATGTTGAATTCATCACTGAGACTTTTGATCTTGGACTATATGGCAACAAGTTCATCAGTTGTCATGTTGACAACATTCTTCTTCAGAAAACACTCCTTCTTGTACTGAGCTTCCTTCAGCTTCCTGGCCTTCTCAAATTTCCATTTTTCTTTACTGATGAAGGCTGTCAGCATGTGACTTTGGCCAGGAGTGAGCTTGAAGTCAGGCATAGGTGTGTTTGGGTCCTTGTGCCAGAGATCAATAAAGTCAAGGATCAGCTTGGGATCCAGTATCAATGGCACATTTGTGCCTTTGGCTCTAGCGGCCCTTTGCTTTCTGTCTCTGATGATTTCAGTGAGTTCATCATCATCAGCTTCGTCATCACTAGACGGCACATGAAAGGTAACCTGCTTCTTATGCGGACTTGATCTAGTGCCTCGTCCAGCAGTGGCCTTTGTCTTCAGCAGAGTGGGGCCAGTTGAGGATTGCGGAGGAGGTGAAGAACTTGCAGTGGCTCCTGAGGCAATTGAGATGCCTTTGGTCCTTTAACACGAGGCGAGATGCATAGGTGTTGAGGACTTCGCCGGAGGAGCTAAGGACTTTGGAGGAGCTGGAGCAGCATGAGGAATTTGTTGTGAGAGCTTTGCAGAACTAGGTCGTGAGGGAAATGTTGAGGTGCTTGGCCGTGAGGGCATTGAAGCAGAGGCACTGGGCTTGTGTGCGGTCTTCTTGGGCATAGCCTTTTTGGGCTTGCTAGCAGAGGCCTCAGTAGTGGCAGCAGCAGCAGAGTCTTCATTGAATTTCCTCACTGCTTCTTTAGCCATTTTGGCTAGCTTCACTTGCCGTTTTTCCCATTCATCAGGATAGTCCTCACCATGCTTGAGGCTAGTGGGATCAGCTTCTTGGCCAGGTGCCAATGGAGGTCTTGGGCAAGGAGGATGAAGAGTGAATTTCTTCATGTACTTTGGAGTGACATACCTGTACTCCCTCCATTCCCGTGCCCATCTCCTCTGAATTTTCTGAATGCGCACTTTGCGCTCATTCTTTGTTTCTTCAGGGTGTGTGCAGTACCCTACATAGATGTCTTCAGGGATCTCAAAAGCAGTGTTGACTTCCAGTCTCTTGCCTCCCTTCTGAGGTTTCTTCCCGTCAGCCATTTTCTTCAGCTGAGGATTTTGAACAACTGAGTTTTCTGACAAGCTATGCAACTTTTCTTCGAGGAACGCTGCAAATGAGTTAAGTTGATGAGAACCTAGTGATTTAGTAGTGGACATGAGTACCTGTGAATAGAGTATAGGTACGAAGAATTTGAAGAGGTCATATGCATTCTCAGAAGTTTTTGCAAAAAGAACAAGTTTGAGGAATTTGACTAGATGTGTCTTGAGGAATTTCACTAAGCGTTCTTTGACTTAGGTTCTAGAGTTGTGTAGATTGAAAATCCACACAACTGAGGAATCTTGAAGAAAAATGTGGCTTAGAGAAACAGATCAAGGACAGACGTTCGTGTGAGGTGTTTAGAGTGTGAAGATTGAAGAATAAACACCTTTTGAAGTTTTGTGGAAATCATCAGAATCAACAAGGGCGGTAAAAGTAACTTTTAATTTCCCTTGATGAAGAACATGACAAACTGGGAATGTAGATTGGAAGTTCGTCAGTCCAGATCTTCCACGCCCTAACTTGGCAGAGGAAGACAACTACGGCGGCAGCGGAGTGAAGAAATCCGCAGTCGGCGCGAGTACGACGGCGACAAGGTCGAGGCAGTGAAGCTCTTCCTCACCGGCGATGATGGAAGTAGCGGCGACGCTAGGTTTGCAAGCTTGAGCGACGGAGTGAGGTTGAGCAGAGTAAAAACAGTCTGAGAAGGGTGAGGTGTATAATAGCCGAGCTGAAAAACCGCTCGCCTGAAGAAAATGGACGAACGTGCCACTAACCCTTCTCATCCTGGTGACATGTGTCACCCATGTACAGAGCGGTGGCGATTGTGTGAGGTCGTGGGTGAATAGATAAGTCTTATCGTGGGATGTGAAACAGTTTAGGCGGCAAAAAGCTGAAAATTTAGATAAGAAAATTTTAATTTTTCATTTGCAAATTCTTCAGCCGACAAGGACATAGTGAAGATTTTGAACGGGTTTCAAATAGAACGCACATGAAGAATTTGTGAATAGACTGGGTTGAGTATAGCATAGAGGGGGAAGGGTCCGATGACATTCACTTAGCAGAAGGGAACTTCAAGAAATAGCAACAAGTGAATGTTGTAGAGGACATAAACTCATATATATATATATATATATATATATATATATATAGTCAATGAAGAAAAACGACGGAGAGGGTGAAGACAATGCGAAGTTGAAGAATTTGAACAACTGAGGAATTTCAAAACTGAAGAAAAACTCAAATTGAAGATTTTTAACTTTTGTTGGTGGCGTAACCCACTGTATAAGAATGCTGATTTCAGACGCCGCGTACAATTGTCGTAGGTCTCTGAGAATCAAATTCTTCGTTAATTTCTTCACACTTAGAGGGTTAGTCTTCACTAATTGAAGAAAAATGTTACTTCGTGTGTTGCACATCTAACTCATCAATTTGGCATAAGGTTAGGATGTGTGTCCCTTTCAAAGGACATTCAAAGATTCTAAGATATTTAGCTCACACCGCAGCTTACTAAATATCTTCTCATCCAAGGGCTTTGTGAAGATATCCCCTAGCTGTTCTTCAGTCTTCACGTGCTCGATGGAGATATCGCCCTTCAACACATGATCACGAAGAAAATGATGACGAATCTGAATGTGCTTTGTCTTCGAGTGCTGAACTAGGTTATGAGCAATCTTGATGGCACTCTCATTCTCACAGTAGAGTGGCACATTCTTCACATTGATGTAGTAGTCCTTGAGAGTTTTCTTCATCCATAGCAATTGAGCACAGCACGAACCAGCAGCAATGTACTGAGCTTCAGTAGTAGAAAGTGATACACAGTTCTATTTCTTTGAAGACCAACATAACAAGGATCGTCCGAGGAAATGGCATGTGCCTGATGTTGACTTGCGGTCGACACGATCACCAGCATAGTCAGAGTCTGAATATCCAATGAGATCAAAAGCCGAGCCCTTGGGATACCATAATCCAAGTGTTGGAGCGTGATCTAGATAGCGAAGAATATGCTTCACAACCTTATGGGGTGATTCCTTCGGTGCAACTTGAAAACGGGCACACATGCAAACACTAAGCATAATATCTGGCCTAGATGCACATAAATACTGTGACGCCCGGATAATCAAGTTATAGTAAACCTCTAAAAAAGATGCCATGTCACCTCTGTTACTGTTGCTAATCTCGCGTTAGTTCGAAACCGGTTCGAGTCCAAATTAAAAATCAAACAAACAATAAAAGTTTTCAAATGTCAAAACTAAAATGTTCTAAAAGTGATAAATAAATCATATGTAATATTGGTGAAGAAGCCAAGTCTTTATAAAATGTTTAAATGCACTAAACTAATTAAATCAGTAGCTAAAACCATAAATTAAATGCCTTTTGTATTTTGTAAAATATTAAACTATATTATTTTGGGTTGAAAAATTTTGTGGTTGTGACATAATTTGTAACAACAATTTAGGTGCCACTTTGGTATTTTATTGAAACTAAAATAAATTGGAATTCAAAAGGAAACAGGAAATAAATAAAAGAAAAGTAAATACATAAAAAAGAGAGACACAGACAAGAAGCCTCCCTTCCCCCACTAGGCTTCGGCCTAACTAGCCTCTGGGCCACCAGGCCGGCCCACCCCACTCCCCATATCCTCCCCTGTCGGCCGAAACCCTAGGGCAACCACTCCCACACACCCCTCTCGGTCCACTCCCCCCCCACGAACGGATCTGGATCGGGGGCAACCGTCGCCCCGATCCCGTCGCCCGCGACCCGAGCCGCCACGACGCCGCCGGACCTCGCCGGCGCCGCTTCCCCGCCGGACTTCACGCCGTCCTCTCCGTCGTTGCTCGCCTCGTCCCCGTCCTCCTCCTCAACATCCGCTGCCATTCCCCTGCATCGGACGGTGAGGCCCTCGGCCTCCTCTTCCCCTCTCCGTTGCCTCGCCCCCGCGACCACCGCACTCGTGCCATCTGCCCCGCACGGCCACCCCGTCCGTGCACGTCCCCGGCCGCGCCAGCCGCCGCCCGCGCGTGGCCCCCTGCTCCGCCACGACGCGCTCACCGCACCCCCCCGCACCGACCATCGCCCCGCGCCCCTGCTCCTCGCGCTGTAACTACCCGAGGCCGCTACTAGTTGCGCTGCTGTTGCTGATGCGGCACCTGCTACTGCCCCTCGAGCCGCCCCGCGCATGCACTTGCTCGCCTGGGTCGACCGTAGCTCACGCGCGCGCGCACCCCCGGCGCGACCTCACTCGCCTGCTGCTTCTCGCATCACTGCCCGCGCCTAGCCGCACCCTGCGCCGCCTGCACGCGCGCTCGCGCGCCCACCTGTGCTGCTCCACCGCCGCCCTGCGCCTCGCTCGCCATCCGCCTCGGCGACGCTCGCAGCCGAGCCCGCAGCTCCTCCCCATGCCGCGCCCGCCTCGCCTCTGGCCGCCCTCCACCGGCGCCGCCCGGCGGTGTTGCTGGTCCCGCGCCGTCCCATCCCCTCCTCCCGGTCGTGGCCCCCTGGCCGCGCCGCGTCGGCGCCCCCGCTGGCTTAGCCCCGCGCCCGGGCGTAACGCCCCTCGGGCACGGGCGCCCGCCCGTTACGCCCAGCACCCGCTATGGCCCCCTGGGCAGATGACAGATGGGGCCCACGCCCCCTGTCTTGTTAAAAAAAACGAAAGGAAAATGTAATAAAAAATGAAAATAAGTAATTAATTAATTAATTAATTAATTAAGTAAGTAAGTAACTAATTAAATAGGAAATTACTTAACTTAATTAACTCTGTTTAGTACTTAATTAACTCGATTAGTTAATTAAAACTGTTAATTAGTTGTTAGACTATGATGAACGGTAACCACGCGTCAGTTTGACCCAGTCAACGCCCTGCTGACGTCATGCTGACGTCAGCGTACACTATTCTGGATAACGTTAATTCAATTAATAATTAATAAATTAGAAAATGATTTAAATCTTTAAAAATTAATATAAATTAAACCGTAGCTTAGATGAAAAAAAACTTTGTACATGAAAGTTGCTCAGAACGACGAGACGAACCAGGATACGCAGCCCGTTCGTCCGCCAGACACCCCTAACATATCAAACTCGCAACTTTCCCCCTCCGTCTCCTCTGCCTGAAAATGTGAAACACCGGGGATAATTTCCCGGATGTTCCTCCCCTTCACCGGTACCACCTCGTACCGTGTTAGGGCACACCTAGCATCACGCTTTGTCATGTCATGCATCGTCATGCATTTGTTTGCATTGTATTTATTGTTTCTTCCCCCTCTTCTCTCACTAGACATCGAGACCGACGCCGCTGCTACCTAGTACGACTACGGTGTTGACGACCCCTCTCTCTTGCCAGAGCAACCAGGCAAGCCCCCCCTTTGATCACCAGATATCGCCTACTCTTCTCTATACTGCTTGCATTAGAGTAGTGTAGCATGTTACTGCTTTCCGTTATTCCTATCCTGATGCATAGCCTGTCCTTGCTACTACCGTTGTTACCATTACCTGCTATCCTACTGCTTAGTATAGGATGCTAGTGTTCCATCAGTGGCCCTACACTCTTGTCCATCTGCCATGCTACACTACTGGGCCGTGATCACTTCGGGAGGTGATCACGGGCATATACTATATACTTTACACAGTTACATTACCTGTGGTACTGTTCGGAGTTGGGGGCTGAAGGGGCAGGTGGCTCCATCCCGGTAGAGGTGGGCCTGGGTTCCCGACGGCCCCCGACTGTTACTTTGTGGTGGAGCGACAGGGCAGGTTGAGACCACCTAGGAGAGAGATGGGCCTGGCCCTGGTCGGTGTTCGCAGATACTTAACACATTTAACGAGATCTTGGTATTTGATCTGAGTCTGGCTACTGGCCTATACGCACTAACCATCTACGCGGGGACAGTTATGGGCACTCGACGTCGTGGTATCAGCCGAAGCCTTCGTGACATCAGCGACTGAGTGGCGCGCGCCGGATTGGACCATAAGCCTGCTCTTGTATTAAGGGGGCTAGTTCTGCTTCCGGCCGCGTACGCAACGTGCAGGTGTGCAATGGGCGATGGGCCCAGACCCCTGCGCCATAGGATTTAGACCGGTGTGCTGACCTCTCTGTTGTGCCTAGGTAGGGCTGCGACGTGTTGATCTTCCGAGGCCGGGCATGACCCAGGAAAGTGTGTCCGGCCAAATGGGATCGAGCGTGTTGGGTTATGTGGTGCACCCCTGCAGGGAAGTTAATCTATTCGAATAGCCGTGATCTTTGATAACAGGACGACTTGGAGTTGTACCTTGACCTTATGACAACTAGAACCAGATACTTAATAAAATACACCCTTCAAAGTGCCAGATACAACCGGTGGTCGCTCTCTCACAGGGCGACGAGGGGAGGATCATCGGTTAGGATTTTGCTATACGATGCTACTTGGAGGTCTTCAGTCTACTCTCTTCTACATGCTACAAGACGAGGCTGCCAGAAGCGTAGTCTTCGAAAGGACTAGCTATCCCCCCTTATCCCGGCTTTCTGCAGTTCAGTCCACATATAATAGCCTTATTCCAGTTGATACCAATGCATACATATGTAGTGTAGCTCCTTGCTTGCGAGTACTTTGGATGAGTACTCACGGTTGCTTTCTCCTTCTCTTCCCTCTATCCTTTCTACCTGGTTGTCGCAACCAGATGCTGGAGCCCAGGAGCCAGACGCCACCGTCGACGACGACTCCTATTACACCGGAGGTGCCTACTACTACGTGTTGTCCGCTGACGACGACCATGAGTAGTTAGGAGGATCCCAGGCAGGAGGCCTGCGCCTCTTTCGATCTGTATCCCAGTTTGTGCTAGCCTTCTTAAGGCAAACTTGTTTAACTTATGTCTGTACTCAGATATTGTTGCTTCCGCTGACTCGTCTATGATCGAGCTCTTGTATTCGAGCCCTCGAGGCCCCTGGCTTGTAATATGATGCTTGTATGACTTATTTTATTTGTAGAGTTGTGTTGTGATATCTTCCAGTGAGTCCTTGATCTTGATCGTACACATTTGCGTGCATGAATAGTGTACGATTGAATCGGGGGCGTCACAAGTTGGTATCAGAGCCGACTGCCTGTAGGAATCCCCCTTTCACACTCCTTGGCCAAAGTTGAGTCTAGACATTTCAAAAACTTTTACTGACATGGCTGTGTGCCTTACGAGCCCACGTCGCCATCTGGGTGGTATTAGGATCTTTTACTCCTCGATCCTTACTCTGGGACTCTAAACTCTATTCTATTCGGGTTAAAGGAATTTTGCTAAATCTAACATTAGGATCTCGTTATCACTTTCACCCGGAGAGCCCCTTATTACTGATGACCGTCTGCTGTACGTGAAGACCCTGAAGATACTCTCTGCTGTTAACCCGAGAACTTGTGTTCATCGCGTTTGCAATTCCCCTTCCACCGTCAACCCTTATGGATAACTATTTGCAGTTATTATTCTTACATTCATCCCCAGTTGGTTTTGTTATTACAAGATACCCCGAAATACTTGACGTTGTTTCGATAATCCTTTGAGCTTACTGCCCTGCTGTTCTTTGTCACCTGAATACCCCTATGGATAATTCTCGCACTTATTGAGTATCCGCTCACCCCCCAGTTGTTCATGTGTTTCACAATGGTCTTCGGAATACTATTTGATCCTCCAAGGATCCTTAGTAGCTTATTACTCTGCAATACTTGTCTGCTTGCATTATGGATGCTTTCCATATGTCTGGCAATATTCGTTAGTATCCTTAGACACCGTAAATTTTGATCCTATTGATTCAACATGAGTGCGAATGCACACTATTATCAGTTGATCCTTTTAAATTATCTTTCTGGCTCAGACGTCATTTTTGAACATGAGCTTGTTCTCGACCAATCTGTTGCCGTCAATTGTACCCTTAGGTCTATTGAACTTATCCACCCTTGATCAGAGCGTCTGCTTCTGATCCTTCTATTTGGGAATCATAATTTCTTTGATAACTAAGCATCGAATCATTCAGGTGTTCTATAATCTGATGCCCTTGCATCCTTTCTTCAACTGATTGTGTGCCGATGCTCACATCAACTCCGCTATGGACCGTCAGATCCTTTATTGGATTATTATTCGATAGTATCCTCCTTATTCAATAACCTTGTGAGCCTTTCCTCGGATACATAATGCTTTTGGTGAATTGTATCCTCTGTTTTTCTCAACCATGCTCTGTTTTCGAGCTGGTGGTATTTACGAATGAAGCTTGTGGTATATGATTCCACGATACCCTGACGGGTTGAACCTATGCTTTTCTTAATCTGTGTGAACCCAAAAGTTTTCACGGGTCATACTCCTCTGGTAATTCATCAGGTAGGTTTTGACACTGAAATCATTTTTATCTAGAGCAGTGAATGAAAGGTTATGCATTGAAGAAGTGGGAGTCGACCTTGAACTTTGTGTTCATGCCCTTGGACACAATGTAGATCTTATCATTAAAGATTCTCTTAAATTAAATTTTTCCCTTGGTATAAGTTCTTATATCTGGGATCCGGCCTTTTGCAATCGTGGTTTTGACCATATGTTCTTCTTTGACCCCATTTCACGGGCAAGTTTAAGCACTTGTCTTCTGTGGATCAATACACCAGTCCAACCTGTACTTTAATCTTCCGTCGAGTATTACACCATGGTACCTCGATAATATCATGGGACATCATAACTTCTTATGGGTTTTTCATCAACTAATATCACTCACCGGATCCAATTGTTCCTAGGTTCTGGGTTGTCGTCAATCGAGAACACCGAATAGTGAATCGAGTCCGCACTCTGATTCAATAACCCTAAATATTTTTGTTGCGTATGAGTTTAATAATCCTTCAAGTCATTCCTTTCTTGGTCGGCTATATCCTTATCGTGCTGCTCTTAACTGTGCTACCTGGTCCTTCTTCCCGTAGCACAAATTTTCGATGATGAGCTAAGCTTACATCGATCTTCCTCGTCAAATCAATTCTCCTCGAACAACAAACTTGATTTCAAGTTTGTGTCATACCCATGGTTCCAATAACAACCTTTCGCTTCATCATTCCTTTGACTTGATGTCATTGCCGACCGATTACATCTTCATGAAACCTCTCGACAAAAATTTGTCATGATCATCATCAACATTTTGAGTTCTTCCAGGATATCAATTGAATTCATGATGAGAAATACCATCCATGCCCCTCGATGAATTGTGTTATCCTCGACAACTTTATTGCCTTCCCTCCAACACAAACTTGTTCGTGTTCTGTGTTATACCTTGAGTTCCTTGCTATCCAACATTTGTTCTTCTTTACCTTGCAGTATTACCATCTTTTATATCAAGGATGTCGTTCTTAGCCCACCCGGCCGGAGGCCCTATGGTTATAGATTCCTTTTCAGCAATGTTATCCATTCTTCCATGAGGAAATTGTAAGACTTATTCTACAAGTTATTCATGATGGATCCTTTGTGTTTCCAAAGTCTGACCTTTGCCTGAAGACCATGTCAATGCTATCTCGAAGCATATATATGTACTCCAATTTTCAACAAGAACATTTAAAGCCTAATGTTAAATGTTTCCTGCTCAATTATCCAAACACCGCTGTATGGGTAATGTCCTGAAATTTCTCCCCCCTTACCTAAAGAGTTTTCTACATTATATGCTATCATGGATATCGTGCTCTGCTTGTCCTTGGGAAGGATACACCCTTGAAATATGTGTTTAAACACATTTTCCTTTCCGTTATTCGATTTAATCTGATAGTCACATTTTCCTTTCCATTGTTTGGTTTAACCCTTTCTTGTGATCTATATGATGCAAGCAGAAATATTTTACTACTTATGTAAACACCTCGGTGTACAATTCTGTCAGCAAGACCCTGTTACTATTGTTGATGACATTCTGGTAGCCACCGATGGACGAGAACTTTGCCTATTGGTCCGCCTCCTTCAACGAGCGGGAAAATGGTTCTCTTCGTCCCTCGCCCTTGGTACCAATGTTGTTGCCGACATAACCGACAGACTATCCTCTGACTTGCCATGCTTACATGGTCGTGCAAGATGTCATCGCCCTTCCTACTGTTAATCCACATGGTGGGCCCATAACCCACAGTTCCACAGGATCGGAACCTGACTCTCCTGTACACCCCATGTTTCCAAAGTTATTCCTCACACTTGGCTTCGTATGTAATTCACGAGCCACCTTCCAGAGATCATCACTTCTGGTATGAAACACAATACTTATTCCCGTTGCTCTGAACCCTTTCACACTCTGTTTCAGACATCAGACGATCGCCTGCCCGCTTGAAACTTCCCATGATACCTATTTATATTGCTCTCGATATTTTCTTAAGTTTCCATTCGAGAGTTACTTCCCGCCACCATCCCCGATGTTATCAACGAGATAGTCAACCTTGTAGAGGTTCGTTCTCCCGAAATACCCCCTTATACTTTCGTAAGTATGATGGAACCCCCAAAGAAAGGATGCCGACTTCATCTTGATGACCTGAAGCAGAAAAATGAAGACACCAATATAATGGATCGACCCCTTTGAGAAGAGCAACCAAGACCGAGAAGACTCGTTAGAATTTCGTAACCAGACCTTTCCCCCTTATTCTCCCTCTTAAATCTCGGGACGAGATTTCCTGTAGTGGAGGAGAATTGTGACGCCCGGATAATCAAGTTACAGTAAACCTCTGCAAAAGATGCCACGTCACCTCTGTTACTATTGCTAATCTCGCGTTAGTTCGAAACCGGTTCGAGTCCAAATTAAAAATCAAACAAACAATAAAAGTTTTCAAATGTCAAAACTAAAATGTTCTAAAAGTGACAAATAAATCATATGTAATATTGGTGAAGAAGCCAAGTCTTTATAAAATGTTTAAATGCACTAAACTAATTAAATCAGTAGCTAAAACCATAAATTAAATGCCTTTTGTATTTTGTAAAATATTAAACTATATTATTTTGGGTTGAAACATTTTGTGGTTGTGACATAATTTGTAACAACAATTTAGGTGCCACTTTGGTATTTTATTGAAACTAAAATAAATTGGAAGTTAAAAGGAAACAGGAAATAAATAAAAGAAAAGTAAATACATAAAAAAAAGAGACACAGACAAGAAGCCTCCCTTCCCCCACTAGGCTTCGGCCTAACTACCCTCTCGGCCACCAGGCCGGCCCACCCCACTCCCCATATCCTCCCCTGTCGGCCGAAACCCTAGGGCAACCACTCCCACACCCCCCTCTCGGTCCACTCCCCCCCCATGAACGGATCTGGATCAGGGGCAACCGTCGCCCCGATCCCGTCGCCCGCGACCCGAGCCGCCATGACGCCGCCGGACCTCGCCGGCGCCGCTTCCCCACCGGACTGCACGCCGTCCTCTCCGTCGTCGCTCGCCTCGTCCCCGTCCTCCTCCTCAACATCCGCTGCCATTCCTCTGCATCGGACGGTGAGGCCCTCGGCCTCCTCTTCCCCTCTCCGTTGCCTCGCCCCCGCGACCACCGCACTCGCGCCGTCTGCCCCGCACGGCCACCCCGTCCGTGCACGTCCCCGGCCGCGCCAGCCGCAGCCCGCGCGTGGCCCCTGCTCCGCCACGACGCGCTCACCGCGCCCCCCCCCCCCGCACCGACCATCGCCCCGCGCCCCTGCTCCTCGCGCTGTAACTACCCGAGGCCGCTGCTAGTTGCGCTGCTGTTGCTGATGGCGCACCTGCTACTGCCCCTCGAGCTACCCCGCGCGCGCACTTGCTCGCCTGGGTCGACCGCAGCTCACGCGTGCGCGCACCCCCGGCGCGACCTCACTCGCCTGCTGCTTCTCGCAGCACTGCCCGCGCCTGGCCGCACCCTGCGCCTCCTGCACACGCGCTCGCGCGCCCACCTGCGCTGCTCCATCGCCGCCCCGCGCCTCGCTCGCCATCCGCCTCAGCGCCGCTCGCAGCCGAGCCCACAGCTCCTCCCCATGCCGCGCCCGCCTCGCCTTTGGCCGCCCTCCGCCGGCGCCGCCCGGCGGTGTTGCCGGTCCCGCGCCGTCCCATCCCCTCCTCCCGGTCGTGGCCCCCTGGCCGCGCCGCATCGGCGCCCCCGCTGGCCTAGCCCTGCGCCCGGGCGTAACGCCCCTCGGGCACGGGCGCCCGCCCGTTACGTCCAGCACCCGCTATGGCCCCCTGGGCAGATGACAGATGGGGCCCACGCCCCCTGTCTTGTTAAAAAAACCGAAAGGAGAATGTAATAAAAAATGAAAATAAGTAATTAGTTAATTAATTAATTAATTAAATAGGAAATTACTTAACTTAATTAACTCTGTTTAGTACTTAATTAACTCGATCAGTTAATTAAAACTGTTAATTAGTTGTTAGACTATGACGAACGGGACCCACGCGTCAGTTTGATCCAGTCAACGCCCTGCTGACATCATGCTGACGTCAGCGTACACTATTCTGGATAATGTAAATTCAATTAATAATTAATAAATTAGAAAATGATTTAAAACTTTAAAAATTAATATAAATTAAACCGTAGCTTAGATGAAAAAAAACTTTGTACATGAAAGTTGCTCAGAACGACGAGACGAACCAGGATACGCAGCCCGTTCGTCCGCCAGACACCCCTAACATATCAAACTCGCAAATTTCCCCCTCCGTCTCCTCTGCCTGAAAATGTGAAACACCGGGGATAATTTCCCGGATGTTCCTCCCCTTCACCGGTACCACCTCGTACCGTGTTAGGGCACACCTAGCATCACGCTTTGTCATGTCATGCATCGTCATGCATTTGTTTGCATTGTATTTATTGTTTCTTCCCCCTCTTCTCTCACTAGACATCGAGACCGACGCCGCTGCTACCTAGTACGACTACGGTGTTGACGACCCCTCTCTCTTGCCAGAGCAACCAGATATCACCTACTCTTCTCTATACTACTTGCATTAGAGTAGTGTAGCATGTTACTGCTTTCCGTTATTCCTATCCTGATGCATAGCCTGTCCTTGCTACTACTGTTGTTACCATTACCAGCTATCCTACTGCTTAGTATAGGATGCTAGTGTTCCATCAGTGGCCCTACACTCTTGCCCGTCTGCCATGCTATACTACTGGGCCGTGATCACTTCGGGAGGTGATCGCGGGCATATACTATATACTTTACACAGTTACATTACCTGTGGTACTGTTCGGAGTTGGGGGCTGAAGGGGCAGGTGGCTCCATCCCGGTAGAGGTGGGCCTGGGTTCCCGACGGCCCCCGACTGTTACTTTGTGGCGGAGTGACAGGGCAGGTTGAGACCACCAAGGAGAGAGGTGGGCCTGGCCCTGGTCGGTGTTCGCGGATACTTAACACGTTTAACGAGATCTTGGTATTTGATCTGAGTCTGGCTACTGGCCTATACGCACTAACCATCTACGCGGGGACAGTTATGGGCACTCGACATCGTGGTATCAACCGAAGCCTTTGTGACGTCAGCGACTGAGTGGCGCGTGCCGGATTGGACCGTAAGCCTGCTCTTGTATTAAGGGGGCTAGTTCTGCTTCCGGCCGCGTACGCAACGTGCAGGTGTGTAATGGGCGATGGGCCCAGACCCCTGCGCCATAGGATTTAGACCGGCGTGCTGACCTCTCTGTTGTGCCTAGGTAGGGCTGCAACGTGTTGATCTTCCGAGGCCGGGCATGACCCAGGAAAGTGTGTCCGGCCAAATGGGATCGAGCGTGTTGGGTTATGTGGTGCACCACTGCAGGGAAGTTAATCTATTCGAATAGCCGTGATCTTCGGTAACAGGACGACTTGGAGTTGTACCTTGACCTTATGACAACTAGAACCGGATACTTAATAAAATACACCCTTCAAAGTGCCAGATACAACCGGTGGTCGCTCTCTCACAGGGCGACGAGGGGAGGATCATCGGTTAGGATTTTGCTATACGATGCTACTTGGAGGTCTTCAGTCTACTCTCTTCTACATGCTACAAGACGAGGCTGCCAGAAGCGTAGTCTTCAAAAGGACTAGCTATCCCCCCCTTATCCCGGCTTTCTGCAGTTCAGTCCACATATAATAGCCTTATTCCAGTTGATACCAATGCATACATATGTAGTGTAGCTCCTTGCTTGCGAGTACTTTGGATGAGTACGCACGGTTGCTTTCTCCTTCTCTTCCCTCTATCCTTTCTACCTGGTTGTCGCAACCAGATGCTGGAGCCCAGGAGCCAGACGCCACCGTCGACGACGACTCCTATTACACCGGAGGTGCCTACTACTACGTGTTGTCCGTTGACGACGACCATGAGTAGTTAGGAGGATCCCAGGTAGGAGGCCTGCGCCTCTGTCGATCTGTATCCCAGTTTGTGCTAGCCTTCTTAAGGCAAACTTGTTTAACTTATGTCTGTACTCAGATATTGTTGCTTCCGCTGAATCGTCTATGATCGAGCTCTTGTATTCGAGCCCTCGAGGCCCCTGGCTTGTAATATGATGCTTGTATGACTTATTTTATTTGTAGAGTTGTGTTGTGATATCTTCCCGTGAGTCCTTGATCTTGATCGTACACATTTGCGTGCATGAATAGTGTACAATTGAATCGGGGGCGTCACAAATACAATAAAGAGCCAATCATGGAGCGGTATACCTTTTGATCGAAGTAAATACCATTTTCATCAGTGCATAGATGGCCATTTATGGGCATAGGGATTTTGACGCCTTTGCAATCTTGCATGCCGAATTTCCTCAATACATCCTTGAGGTATTTCTCCTGGGATATGAAGATGTCGTTTCGTTGTTGATGAATCTGTAGACCTAAGAAGAATTTCAATTCTCCCATGATAGACATTTTATATTCTTCACTCATCATATAGGCAAATTCATCACATTAACGTTGGTCAGTACAGCCAAAGATGATATCATCAACATATATTTGGCACAAGAATAATTCATCATCATAAGCTTTGGTGAAAAGAGTTGGGTCAAGTGAACCGGGTTTGAAGCCTTTCTTCATGAGAAATTCCTTCAAAGTATCATACCATGCTAGATGGGCATGCTTGAGGCCATAGAGGGCCTGATTGAGTCTGAATACTTTGTCAGGATGCTTTGGATCTTAAAAACCTGGGGGTTGAGCAACATATACTTCTTCCTCAAGCTTACCATTGAGGAATGCACTTTTCACATCCATGTGATATAAGATGATATTATGATGGTTAGCATAAGCAAGTAATATGCGAATAGCTTCAAGTCTAGCAACATGTGCAAAAGATTCATCAAAATCAATTCCTTCAACCTGTGTGTAGCCTTGAGCTACAAGTTGTGCCTTATTCCTCACCACAAGGCCATTTTCATCTTGCTTGTTGCGGTAGATCCATTTGGTGCCGATGATATTGTGCTTATGATGGTCTGGTCGGTTGACAAGTTCCCATACATTGTTGAGCTTGAACTGATGTAATTCTTCTTGCATGGCTTGAATCCACCCAGGCTCCAAAAATGCTTCATCTACCTTGGTGGGCTCTGTGATAGAGAGGAAAGCAAAGTGCGCACAAAAGTTAGACAAATGTGAAGCTTTTGAGCGTGTGAGAGGACCTGGTGCTTTGATGTCATTGATGATTCTCTCAATCTACACTTCATTAGCAACACGAGGATGAGCTGGTTGACGACGAGAATTTGCTCAGCATTTTCTTCAGAGCCATTTCTTCAGGTGCACCAGGATGATGTTCTTCACATTCTGGAATGACTTCTTCAGCAGATTCTTCGGTAGGATGACATCCTCAGTAGCCTTGAACGTAATGGATTCATCTAGCACAGGAGGTAGGTGCTCTCTTTGCGAGCCATTAGTTTCATCGAACCGCACATCTGCAGTTTCAACAACCTTGTGGTGATAGGTGTTGAAGACTCTGTAGGTGTGCGAGTCCTTTCCATAACCAAGCATAAAACCTTCACGTGCTTTCGGTGCAAATTTAGAATTGTGATGAGGATCTCTAATCCAACATTAAGCACCGAAGACTTTGAAATAACTCACATTGGGTTTCTTGTCAGTGATTTCATATGAGGTCTTTCTAAAGAATTTGTGAAGATATACCATGTTGATGATGTGGCACGCAATATCAATTGCCTCAGGCCATAAGCGAGGAGGCGTCTTTTATTCATCAAGCATAGCGCGAGCCATCTCAACAAGATTCCTGTTCTTGCGCTCCACGACACCATTCCGCCGAGGAGTATAAGGAGGAGATAACTCATTAGTAATACCAAGTTCATCAAGATAATCATCAAGACCAGTATTCTTGAACTCAGTTCCATTGTCACTTCTGATGTGCTTGATCTTCACACCAAAGTTGGTTGAAGCCCTCGAGGAAAATCGTTTGAAGACTTCCTGCACTTCAGTTTTGTAAGTGATGATATGCACCCATGTATAACGAGAATAGTCAGCAACAATGACAAAACCATATAAAGATGCAGCATTAGTAAATGTGGCATAATGAGTAGGGCCAAACAGATCCATGTGAAGCAATTCAAATGGACGAATGGTAGTCATGATGGACTTCGACGGATGCTTGGCCTTGATCATCTTTTTCCATCTTCACAAGCTCCACATAGATGGTCCTTGAGGAAATTGACACCCTCGATGCCAATGGCATGCTTCTTCTTCACGAGCGTGTGTGAGTTCCTCATGCCAGCATGACCAAGTCATCGATGCCATAGCCAACCTTTTGAAGCTTTTGCAAGTAGACATGTAGTAGGTTGTGGTCCTGTAGAGAAATCAACAATATACAAATCTCCTCTCCTAAAGCCTTCGAAGACTTTGGAATTTTCAGCTTCCATGATCACAACACAATGATACTTCCCAAAGACAACAACCATATCAAGATCACAAAGCATTGAGACAGACATGAGGTTGAACCCTAAGGACTCAACAAGCATGACTTTGTCCATGTGTCGATCCTTTGAGATTGCAACCTTACCTAGACCCAATACCTTGCTTTTGCCTTTGCCAGCGTAGGTGATATGCTTCAGATGTGATGGAGATAAAGCAGTGTCCATCACTAAGCTCCTGTCACCAGTCATGTGATTTGTACATCCACTATCGAGGACCCGCTCAGTGGCTTTGGGTTGATCATCCTGCAGATGAATTAGTTCATCTTACGAACTCATATACTTCATCAATGAAGAATATGACATCAATTTCATCAGATCAATTTCGTCAAGCAATATAACAGGTAAAGCAGTATGAGGACGTGAGAAATGAAAAACATTTCTTCATGATTAGCTTGCACCCTTTCAAGCATATTCAGGTCTCCAGCAAATTCTTCAGACGTTTAAGTTCGTCTAGAGACCTGACCCTGCATAAGAGATTAGTTCTTTTTTCTTCACCACCCACATCTGAAGGGGTGGCAAAGAGTTCATCATTCTGCGAGCTCCATAAGAGAAAGGTGGCATTGAAGCCAATCCACTTCGTTTCACATAAGATGGGTTAGAGTAGGCATATGAATAAGCGGAGAAATTCTTCGAGGACTTATGAACATAATGGTTTGAAGAATAATGCACATATTCATAGTCCTTAGATCTTCCCTGCGAAACAGAAGGGTTAGCACGATGATGTTCATATGAATAATTTTATCCATGTGAAGAATTTGGTCCATATGAGGACTTGGATCCATATGTAGAATTTGGTCCATATGAAGAATTGGATCTGGGGTTCCTGTTCTTCACAGGTGGTGTCATGATGACATTCACCTGAAGACTTTCAAGGCACCTTTTGGGAACCCAGATTTTCTTCATAGGAGGACTATTCCTGCAGTTAGTGCCAACATATCTAGCAAATACTTCACCATTATGATTTTTGAACAGTTTATAATTGGAGTCAAATGACTCATCAGAAGAATATGAAGATTCACATGTAAAGCTAGATAAGGTAGATGAATCCACTGAAGGTCCCTTTGCAGCAACCCATGAGGTTTTGGGATACTGCTCAGGTTTCCAGTAGGTCCCATCAGCACTGAGTTTCCTCTCAAAGGCAATACCCTCTTTCCTAGGGTTCCTATTGAGGATCTGCTTTTTAAGCACATCACAAAGTGCCTGATGCCCTTTGAGGCTTTTGTACATGCTTGTTACATACAATTCCTTCATCCCTGCATGGTCAGTGATACTAGCAGCATCCTCAGATGAGGAATTAGTGATAGCAGAGACAGTAGAAGAATTTGCAGCAATAGAAGCATTTGAACCTTCAGATGAAGAATTAGCAGATTCATGTTCAATGCACTTCAAACATGGAGGATTAAATTCTTCCTGAGCAACGCTGATTTGTTGAGAAAGTAATTAATCACGCTTCTTCTGAAGATCTTCATAATTCACTCTTAGCTGCTCAAGATCTTGCTTTCTTTGAAGAAATTCATAAGAAAGCTTCTCATGATCAGATAAGAGAGTGTTATGATGACTCTGAAGGTTATCAAACTTAGTCTGAAGTCCCTGAAGATTTTCAGTCAAAGTTTTAGTGCGATCCATTTCTTCACCCAACATATCATCGCTTTTGTCTAGCATATTTTGAACCTTTTCAAGAGTCTTTTGTTGTTTCACAGCAATCTTAGCAAGTTTAGAATAGCTAGGCTTGAGGTTTTCATCAGATTCATCCTCACTTGATTCAGAGGAGGGATATTTGAGTACGTCTGCACCTTTTGCCATGAAGCAATAGGTGGGAGCGTAGTCATCATTGCCGTCGTCAGCAGTGTTGGGGAGGTCATTTTCCTCAGAGTTGAAGATGGACTTGCTGACGAAAGCAGTAGCGAGGGCTAGGCTCGCCACACCAGAGTCTGACTCCTCAGATGCCTCCACTTCCTCTTTTTGCTCAGATTCAGGCTCAGAGTCCATTTCCTTGCAAATGAATGCCCAGGCCTTCTTGGAGATGCTCTTCTTGTGAGATGAAGACCTTGAAGGTTTTGGTGAAGAGGACTTTGAAGATTTCTTCTTCTTATTTGAATCATCAGAATTGTAGTCCTTGTACTTCTTCTTCTTTGATTCCTTTTCCCACTAAGGAAAATCTTGAATGTAGTGACCTGGTTTCTTGTATTTGTGGCAAAGTCTCTTCTTGTAATCACAGGATGAGGAATCTGATCTTAAGTCATCACTTCTTGAGGATTTTCCAAACCGACCACATCTTGAGAACTTCTGGAATTTCCTCACGAGCATTGCTAGCTCCTGGATCAGTTCTTCAGGATCACCAATGCTGCTACTAGAATCCTCACCTTCAGATTCAGACACTGCCTTGGCCTTCAGAGCTCGTGATCTGCCAGAGCTCGATCCACAGAGATCTCTCTTCTCAGCAAGCTGGAACTCATGAGTGTTTAGCCTATCAAGGATATCAGCGGGATCAAGTGACTTGTAGTCTCCACGTTCTTGTATCATCAGTGCAAGGGTGTCAAATGAGGAATCAAGCAATCGAAGCAATTTCTTGACCACCTCGTGGTCGGTGATGTCAGTGGCACCAAGTGCTTGAAGCTCATTTGAAATGTCAGTGAGGCGATCGAAGGTTTGCTGAACATTTTCATTGTCGAGTCTTTTGAAGCAGTTGAAGAGATTGCGAAGAACGTCAACTCGAGAGTCATGCTGTGTTGAGACTCCTTCATTGACCTTGGACAGCCTGTCCTAGATAAGCTTTGCTATCTCCAAAGCACTCACTCTGCCATACCACCCTTTACTCAGATGGCCACATATGATGTTCTTCGCTTGAGAGTCGAGTTGCTTGAATCTCTTCACATCAGCAGCATTGATGGTAGGAGTGACAGAGGGAACGCCATTTTCCACAACGTACCAGAGATCGTTGTCAATTGCCTCAAGATGAATTCACATCTTATTCTTCCAATAGGGGTAGTCCATCCCATCAAAGCTAGGACACCTAGAAGAGACCTTGATCATACATGTAGTCGACATAACAAAAACTCCAGGCGGTTAAACCAAAATCACATAGAACAAGGGAGTACCTTGCTCTAATACCAATCGAAAGTGCGTTAAGTCGACTAGGGGGGGGGTGAATAGGAGATTTTATGAATTCTTCACTGAGGAATTTTATGGTGAGGAAATTCCTTAGCAAAGAACTACTTGCAACAGAATAAGTACTCAAGTGCAAACATAACAGAGTAGTAGCATAGTCATCATGATGAAATGAAAACAAGCACAGAGTACAGAAAGCGTAAACACAGGATATGTAGGTTGAAGACAGACTGACTGAAGAAATTGAACTGAGGAAATTGAGAAAGTATTCAGTAAAGTCTTCAAACAGTAGCGATCAAGTACACAACACAGTAATGAGGAGATGAAGGTGAGGGAGTCCTGGACTAAGGGGTCCTCGGGCGTCCGGACTGTTAGCCATGGGCCAGACTAATGGGCTGTGAAGATACGAAGACCGAAGACTGCACCCGTGTCCGAATGGGACTCTCCTTAGCGTGGAAGGCAAGCTTGGCGATCGGATATGTAGATTCCCTTCTTTGTAACCGACCTTGTGTAACCCTAGATCCTCCTAGTGTCTATATAAACCTGAGGACTTAGTACGGATAAGAGACTCATTATCATAGCCATACAAGCTAGGCCTCTAGGGTTTAGACATTACGATCTCGAGGTAGATCAACTCTTGTAATACTCATATTCATCAATATCAATCAAGCAGGACGTAGGGTATTACCTCCATAGAGAGGGCCCGAACCTGGGTAAAGATCGTGTCCCTTGTCTCCTGTTACCATCGACCTTAGACGCAAAGTTCGGGACTCCCTACCCGAGATCCGCCAGTTTTGACACCGACATTGGTGCTTTCATTGAGAGTTCCTCTGTGCTGTCACTAAAAGGTTTGATGGTCCCTTCAATCATCAAAATTGACGATGTCAAAGGAGAAACTTTCCTCCCCGGACAGATCTTCGTGTTCGGCGGCTTTGCACTACGGGCCAACTCGTTTAGCCATCTGGAGCAGATCGAAAGCTACGCCCCTGGCCATCAGGTTAGATTTGGGAGCTTGAACTATGTTGGGGACAGCCGTGGAGACTTGATCTTCGCCAGATTCGAGACCGCAGTAGCCGCTCCCAGTCACCCCGATGATCATGACCTAAATCTGTCATCAGACCGCACCCAGGAGATCTCTCCTATAACCGCTCTGGCCTTAGAGCCGAAGCAGACTGCGCCATCTGAGGATAGGAGGATCGACCCACCACGGAGGCCATAGATCCCCGGCGTTGGAGCCGCACATAGACTTAACCTCTCACGACGTCTTTGTCACCGGAACTCTGGACTCATCTCCGAACGCAAGTTTCGAACCACGTGAGCCCGCGGACGCCGAGCTTGATCGTTTATCGATATTCCAATTCAGCGCCGCAGACATCTTCCAGCACTCGCCCTTGGGCAATGTGCTAAATTCCTTAAAGAACCTGTCCTTGGTGAAGGATTCACAGCCGAACTATATCTGGCTCGAACCAGGGGCTGGTGGTGGAGAATTTTGCTTCCCACCCACCATCCGCTTCATAGCCACAGTCGAGGATTCGACCGATACACCTGATTACGACTCCGAGGACATTGACAGTATGGACGACGATGCCAAAGACAGCGAAGACCCCGTTGATACAGCTAATGACCAAAATAAACGGGAAGACGGGCAGGTTAGCCCTGGTAAATAGGCCACGTACGAACATTCGGAGGACGACAATTACCTTTCGCTCTCTAAGGATGAGGTGAGCCTCAGCACCGAGGATTTCATCGTGCCTGGGGAACCTCTTGAGCAGGAGCGCTTCAAGCACCAACTAATAGCCACTGCAAGGAGCCTGAAAAAGAAGCAGCAGCAGCAGCTTCAAGCTGACAAAGATCTGCTCAATGATAGATGGACCGAAGTCCTAGCCGCCGAAGAATACGGCCTTAGTGGCCCAGCCAAAAGCTACCCAAAGAGTAGATTGCGACCCCAGGGTGACGACAAGGCACTCGAGCGCGTGCCATTATCGCACAAGGTGCCAGGTCGACCACAACTTGGTCCAGGCAAAGCGACAACTCAAGCCAAACACCAGACCCCCCACCTTGCCGTAAAGGCAAGAACAAAACAGCTTGGGGTTGTGCATATGACCATCAACAGGACCTGGGTAGTAGAGCAGGACACTCAAGAGCGACCTATGGATCGCGAGGACATACCTCAACACGCGACCACGGCCACCTATTCGGACGTGACAAACCTAGCCAAGCCCAGACCGAAAACCGCAAACGGACTCCATCGGAGGTACATCGCCGTGTGGCCCAACATAGAGGCGCCGCACACCCTCTTTGCTTCACAGGCGAAGTAATGGAGCATCAATTCCCAGACGGGTTCAAACCTATTAATATTGAATCATACGATGGAACAACGGATCCCACGGTCAAGGACTTCCTCCTCCATATCCACATGGCCCGTGGGGACGACCTTCATGGCATCAAATACCTACCACTAAAACTCAAAGGACCAGCTCGGTACTGGATAAACAGTCTGCCGGAAAATTCTATTGGCAGCTGGAAAGATTTGGAGGACGCCTTTCGCGAAACCTTCCAAGGAACATATGTCCGGCCACCAGACACCGACGACTTAAGTCACATTGCCCAGCATCCCGGAGAGTCAGCCAGGCAGCTCTGGACTAGGTTCTTAGTTAAAAAGAACCAAATCGTCGACTGTCCGGACGCGGAAGCCCTTGCGGCCTTTAAACACAGCGTCCGGGATGAATGGCTTGCACGCCATCTCGGTCAAGAAGGACCCAGATCCATGACAGACCTTACCGCTCTAATGACCCGCTTTTGCGCGGGTGAAGACAACTAGCTCGCACGTAGAAGCAATAGCGCCAGCGACTCAGGCATTTTCAAAATCCGAGACGGCAATGGCAAGCCACGACGAATGAGGGAGTCCTGGATTAGGCGGTATCCGGACAGCCGGATTATATCCTTTGGCCGGACTGTTGGACTATGACGATACAAGATTGAAGACTTCGTCTCGTGTCCGGATGGGACTCTACTTGGCGTGGAAGGCAAGCTAGGCAATACAGATGTGTATATCTCCTCCTTTGTAACTGACCTTGTGTAACCCTAGCCCCCTCTGGTGTCTATATAAACCGGAGGGTTTTAGTCTGTAGGACAACATACAATCATACCATAGGCTAGCTTCTAGGGTTTAGCCTCTCCGATCTCATGGTAGATCAACTCTTGTAATACCCATATCATCAAGAATAAATCGAACAGGACGTAGGGTTTTACCTCCATCAAGAGGGCCCGAACCTGGGTAAAACATTGTGTCCCCTGCCTCCTGTTACCATCCTCCTTAGACGCACAGTTTGGGACCCCCTACCCGAGATCCGCCGGTTTTGACACCGACATTGGTGCTTTCATTGGGAGTTCCTCTGTGGCGTCGCCGTAAGGAAGGATGGCTCGTCTCGTTGTTAAAAGCAACATCACCGCCGGGGGAGCTCTGGCTGTCGGCCAAACTCTCCAGCTAGGCAGTTTCGTCATGCGGCAACTCTTCCTCTATTTTGAGGACTAACTATGTCCGGATTCCTGAGCTCTCCGAGCCGGATACCCACTTACGGGAGGACATTACCTAAGCCCTGAACCTAGAATCAGGTAGCGGGCCAAATTTATCGGGTAACACTCCAGAACCCGAACTTCCAAGATTGGAAACTCCTCGGCCCCTGGGTCTCAGATCGGGTAGGGATTCGGACTCAAATCCACCCACCCACCCAGACATAAACGATCTTTACCACATCAGGCAAGAGCCCCATGAAATAATACATCATTATTGGGCCAGATTCCTCCTTGTGATGAACAAGGTTAAGGACTGTCGCGAGGAAGATGCAGTCTCACTTTTCTGCAATAATTGCACGGACAAGGGAATCCTTAACGCCTTAAGTCGCCGTGACATATCACGCTTCGCTGACTTGGCGTCAATAGTACAAAAGTACTATGCGATGGAAAGCGCCTAGAAAACCAAAACGAAATTTTGGATAATCTGGCTCCGAATATACACCCAGTCCGAAGTAAAAGGGTGCACTATCATAAGACGCCCGAGCTAGTTGCAAAGAAACAAAAATCCTCTACAGGGCATGGAACCGTACTGGAGGGATGGCTTAACGGACCCTACAAAATTCACAATACAACGGATACAATACCAACACACAGCCTTAGAGCGTGTTGGATACTCCAGCAGGTGGCCAAAAGTGGTGAGGATTTTCTTATCCCAAATGCCACAGAGCTCCATCCCGTGGATAATAAAACGGTGTTTACAGTCTTTGAGATCTTTGCGTCAAATAATAGGCGCAAGCGAACACTCCGCAGCATGGCCAAAATCTGCCACGTAGTAGCAATAAATCCATGGAGTGACATGGCTATTACCTTCAATGCCAGTGATGAACCTAAATTCCAAACAGCCCGAGCACCAGCTGCACTGGTCCTCAGTCCAATTGTGGACGGCTTTCGACTCACCAAAGTACTCATGGACGGCGGCAGCGGATTAAACCTCATCTATGAGGAAACTCTTCAAAAAATGGAAATAGACTGGAACCGCATTAAGCAAAGTAGCACAACCTTCAGGGGAATCATACCCAGTCGGGAGGCACGATGCGCTGGGAAAATCACACTAGATGTGGTATTCGGTACGCCAGAGAATTACAGGTCCGAAGAAATTACATTTCAAGTGGCCCCGTTCAGCAGTGGATACCACGCCTTTTTAGGACGTGAGGCGTTCACGATCTTCCAAGCCGTACCCCATTACGGGTACATGAAGCTCAAAATGCCCGGGCCCAACGGAATCATCACCCTCGCTTGTGATCCGGACACAACACTCTGAGCCGAAAAAAAAACAGCCGCACTGGCCCTCGAGGCATTATCCGAAGCCCTCTCGGCCGAGGAGCTAACCACGCTACGCTCCACAGTGGACAGGGACGATGTGATACTCGATAAGAGATCCAAGTCCACCTCTTTTAAACTAGCGGATGAAATAGTCAAATTCCAAGTCCACCCAACGGACCCTACAAAAACAACCTCCATCGGGGCACAGTTAAAACCCGTCGTGGACGCCGCACTACAAGAGTTCCTGCGCGAGAATTGGGACATATTCGCCTGGCACCCCTCAGACATGCCAGGAATCCCATGCAGGCTGGCCGAGCATAGCCTCAATATCATAAAGGGATTCAAGCCGGTCAAGCAAGCTCTTCGGCGTTTCTCCGAACCTAAGAGACAGGCCATGGGAGAGGAATTAGCCAAGTTATTGGAGGCCGGATTCATCAGAGAGATAAAACACCCGGACTGGCTAGCAAACCTGGTGATGGTACCAAAGAAGGATAAATCCTGGCGCCTTTGTGTCGATTTCAAGGACCTCAATAAAGCTTGCCCAAAGGATCCCTTCCCCCTCCCCCGCGTCGACCAAATTATCGATGCTACCGCAGGACACGAGTCATTGTGTTTCCTCGATGCATACTCCGGTTACCACCAAATCAATATGGCGGAGTCCGACCAAGCCACAACGGCATTCATCACACCATACAGTCCCTTCTGTTTCAACACAATGCCTTTTGGGCTCAAAAATGCCAGCACAACATATCAGCGCATGATTCAGACATGTCTGGAGAAACAAATCGACAAAACAGTAGAGGCATACGTAGCCGATGTGGTCGTCAAAACCAAACACGTCGACTCTTTGATAGACGACTTGAGGCTCACATTCGACAACCTCCGAACATACGACATTAAGCTCAATCCGGAAAAAGCGTTTTCGGCGTACCAGCCGGAAAGCTCCTGGGTTTCATTGTCTCAAGTAGAGGTATTGAAGCTAACCCGGCCAAAATCCGAGCTTTGTCACAGTTGGCTACCCCAACAGACCTCAAACAAATCCAAAAGTTAACAGGATGCGTGGCGGCTCTAAGACGCTTTATCTCCCGCTTAGGAGAAAAGGCTTTACCCCTTTATCGCCTCCTCCGGCGCACCAAACACTTTGAGTGGACGCACGCTGCCACAGCCGGATTGGAAGAAATAAAGGCCATTTTGGCAACCAACCCAATCCTGGCCGTGCCAAACATCGGCGAACCAATGCTATTGTACATTGCGGCAACCCATGAAGTTGTAAGCGCAGTGCTTGTCGTCGAACAAGAAGCTGACGGACATAAATTCCCTCTTCAAAAGCCGGTATACTATGTATCCACTGTCCTCACTCCATGCAAATCACGGTACCCACATTATCAAAAGATAGCCTACGCGGTATTCATGGCATCCTAGAAGCTGCGACACTACTTTCAAGAGTGTTCCATTACAGTAGCCTCGGAAGTGCCACTTAATGATATTATAAACAACCGCGACGCTACGGGCCGGATTGCCAAATGGGCTATTGAGCTCCTCCCGTTCGACATAACATACAAACCTCGACGAGCCATTAAGTCGCAAGTATTGGCTGACTTTGTCGCCGAATGGACGAAGGCCGAACTCCCTAAAGAGTACGGCGCATACTCCTATTGGATCATGCACTTTGACGGTTCGAAAATGCTAGCTGGTCTAGGGGCTGGCGTCGTCCTGACATCCCCAACCGGAGATACCATTCAGTACGTACTGCAAATATTGTACACAGACTCCAACAACGCAGCCGAATACGAAGCCCTGTTGCATGGTCTTCGGATGGCAGTCTCCATGGGCATTCAATGCCTGGAGGTGCGTGGGGATTCAAACCTTGCAATATCCCAAATAAATGGAGACTTTGACGCCAAGGATCCGAAAATGGTGGCCTACCGAAACGCTGTCCTAAAAATGTTAGCTCGGTTTGAGGGGCTCGAATTTCACCATGTGGCTCGGGAAAACAATCAGGCGGCGGATATCGTCGCGTGCGTCGGCGCAAAACGTGATGCGGTCCCCCCCAACATCTTTCTGGAAAGGCTGTTCAAGCCATCCGTAGTATGGGAAGGGGACACGGGTAACCATAGTCTGGACCCGGCCAAAATACCCGATACTGAATACTCTGACACAATCGGAGGCCCCGCCACCGAAATCACACGTTCAGCCCACATAATAATGGCCATTATAGCCCCGTGGACAGAACCATTCCTGGCCTACCTAACTAGGCAGGAACTTCCGGAGGACCAAAATGAGGCACGCTGCATAGTGCAGCGATCTAAGGCCTACAGGGTCCACGAGGGAGAATTGTATAAAAAAAGCACTACCGGAGTCCTTCAAAGGTGCATCTCCAAAGAGGAAGGGCGAAACCTTTTAGCAGAAATCCATGCCGGACTCGGCGGTCACCACGCCGCAGCCCGGGCTCTTGTAAGTAAGGCCTTCCGTACATGATTCTATTGGCCAATGGCCCGGGCAGATGCACAGGACTTGGTCCAACACTGCGCCGGTTGCCAGCTCTTTGCAAATCAAAGGCACATGCCACCCACCGGCCTTCAAACAATCCCCGTTACGTGGCCCTTCGTGGTCTGGGGGCTCGACATGGTTGGACCCCTTAAAGGGGGAACCCACAAGAAAAAATACTTACTGGTCATGGTGGGTAAATTCACCAAATGGATAGAGGCCAAGCCTGTTAAAACAGCCGAATCCGGACCAGTGATAGACTTCATATCTGGGGTCGTACACCGTTATGGAGTCCCCCACAACATCATCACTGACAACGGCACAAACTTCACAGCCGATGAGGTAAAACTCTGGTGCATCAAAATGGGCATCAAGCTCGATTATGCTTCAGTCTGTCACCCACAAACCAACGGCCAAGTCAAGCGAGCAAACGGTCTTATAATGAGCGGCATTAAACCCAGATTAGTGCGTTCCATAATGGAGTCTAACACGCACTGGGTAGAGGAGCTCGACTCCGTACTCTGGGGGCTGCGGACCACGCCGAATCGTAGTACCGGATACACACCCTTCTTTATGGTGTATGGCGTAGAGGCAGTCTTGCCCTGTGACATAATTCATGACTCACCTCGAGTGCGCATGTACGAAGAAAGAGAAGCCGAGCTCGATCGGCAGGACAGTCTGGACACCCTGGAGGAGGAGCACGATGTAGCCAAAGCCCGTTCCGCATTTTATCAGCAACATGCTCGCAGATACCAAAGCAGAGAAGTAAGGGCCAAAACTTATAACGTTGGCGAACTAGTTCTACGCCTGCCGGATAAGAAAAAGAACAAGCTCGAGCCCTAATGGGAAGGTCCCTACATTATTGACCAAGTTCTAACCGGTGGAGCGTACCGACTGTGGGATGCATCGACTAGTCGACTCGAGCCGAACCCATGGAACGCGACCAGGCTCCGAAGATTCTACGCCTAGCGCCAGACCCTATGTTCGTCCCCTCCCTTTGTCCATTTTTTGCATGTACATTATCTGTCTTGTTTTTCTTTCTTCCTTTCTGTTATTATTTCTCTAGGCCTTTAAGGGCCAACTTGTGCCTCACTTGCACATTATAGATGCGCTAGCCGCGCTCATAATACCTGGGGGCTTCTTTCACAGAAGCTTAATTATTTATCTGGGCCTGAGGCCCCGAACATGTGTCATGCTTCCGCATGTACCTTTTTTCGCCATTATATGCATCGATATGACTTAAGTTTTGGCCAAGCTGGGTTGCCTCGCTCTTGTATTTATGCCCTACGTTCCCGTTAATTCGGCTAGGGCATAAGGGGAGCACCTCTACGATTGTTACTGCCGGGTCAGCCGGACGTGTACCTCAGACTGGGTGAAGCCGAAAGCTAGCGTTCTTAAGGGAATATTTGGTCGGTGAACAAAAGATGATTTTTATTTATTGTCCATATCTGCCCCCAGATGTTTTTCCTGCGTTTCCTATCGCAGTCCGGACATGCACTTTAGGGCATGCTTACCCAGGGAAAGGAACCCTTAACGGAACTATTCTCCCTGGAAGATGTTTCTTACTACCCATGTAATATAACATAACTAGTTGGGCACTTGTCTATTCAAGCACTAATGACCCCTACGCCTGGTCTCCACGCATGCCCCGGTTCTTATATAACTGTGCGGGTATTCGGATACACTCCGGACTATCGGGTCCCGAGGTTGAAGCGAAAAGGTCCGCCAAGACAAATGATCTACAATCCGGCTAGAAGGCATTATACATGTCACTTCCATTACATAGTCATGCAGACTGACTAAATTCCTCTTCTATACCATCCAACAGGCGGTCTAGCTTACAATCCTATTGGGAATACTTTGCGGCTAATTCTACTTGCCCATAAACTAAGCTAACGGGGATCTCTTTTCCGTCGGGCCCCACAGGTCCGACCTCGACCATGTGATTTGGGTCTGCCTTGGTATACCGCGTCTTCACCATGGCCCATGCTTCTCTGGCACCCTGTCGGCAGGCTGATATCTTCCATAATTGGAAGCGCCGCCGTGCTCCCTTGAGCTTCTCCGCAAGCTCTGCAACGCCGTCTGGCAGGGAGACGTACGGCCACAAGGCCTGGGCAACACCCTGCATCACCTGCCGAACTTGTTCGTGTAGATGTGACAGCTCGGATAGAAGATCACCCGCAGACCCGGACATTTCCTCCGCGGGACGACCCGTCAGCATACCTACAGACATAACGCTGTTAGTCGGCTTCTTCGCCGAACTCCTTTAAAAGGATTTGTTCAAGCACATACTGAAAATGCCGCGCCGAAGCCGCTTATTCTCCTTCTCGGAGTCTGCAAGCTGGCCCCGAACGTCTTTTAGTTCCACGCTCAGCTTAATATTGGCGTCTTGGAGATTGTTTTTCTCCCGCCTAACCTCAGTCAGCACACGTTTGCCAGCCTCTAGCTATCGCATAACATGCTGGTCCTCCGGATTTTCTCCGGATTCATCTGCAACATCTGTTGTTAGACCTGCAGCCATGCCGCACATTATATGGTAACCATCATTCTTTAAAGTAAATGTTACCAGCAGGTGACTTTTTCGGTCCATGCAATGCGGCCACAGCAGCCCGCAGTTGGGTCTTTCATTCCTCTAGCTCCTGTGACAGCCTAGTATTCTTCTCTGTAAGAACCTGCACAATAAAGATGATCCTTAAATCAGTTCTGCTAACTGTTTCAAGTCTCAGGGGCTACTGATACATATAAATCGTCAGATTTACTTACCCGTACATCCTTTACATACTGATCCGTGGCTCTGGCTAGACCATCTTGAGCAGCTCGGAGGTACGCCTCTCCAGAATTGAAGGCATCAAATGCCTCTGGTGAGAAACAAGCGTCACGAAGTACGGCCCGGCGGCGCCTATGATTCATGGCGCTTTCCACCTCTGAGTTTGTAGCGGATAATCTATCTGCATCCTCTATAGGGGATTATCCGGCGCCCGCCCCATATCGGCTTCCGCCTCTATGTCCGGTCCTGGCGCCCGGCTGGTGGAAGCGTGATTAGTAACATCGCCGGACATATTCCGGCGAGCGTTTTTTCTATTAAAGAAACACAGGCATAATTATATTTCGAGAAAGACGACAACCACGGAGCGGGGTTTGTTATACCTTCGCACCGGCGTCTCCGTCCTGACCGCCTTCCTTTTTGGCCTACCCGGCCTCGGTGCCTCCTATTGGCGCATTGCTGCGGGTTCAGCAGGGCGTCCCGAATGCCTTCCCTGTAAAAATGCCATGTGTATATGGTGGGTGAAGTGTCTAAAAGGGGATCCTAGTTTTGGAGTTGGGATTTTTGGTTTTTCTTACGTGCGATGCAAGGAGCAGTCCGGGATAGTCGGCCATAATGGCCACCATGGCATCATCACAGCTTAACTGACAGAACTGCCAGTCTATCAGCTCCACGAATATAACCGAATCTTTTTCAAGTCCGGAGTCGAGGGCCCAGTCAGGGTCCTCTGGTTATGGAGAAGGGCTGCTGACCTCCTTTATGGCTTTTCACAGTTCCTGCCGCAAAGTGGCAAGGTGAATACTTACGACAAAGAATGCGGGAAAAATGGGAGCAGGGAGATATAACTTACCCAGCTTGGAGGATTGTACATGGAGAATCCATCCCGTGGCTTGATGCGGGTGAACTCCTCTTCCTCACCCTTGAACAATTCGGACAGAATTTTCGCTAAAGCGGCAGCATTGTCCGGACCCTTACGCCCGCAGCGGGTGGCATCATCCGCCCCGTTATAATAGCACAAGGGGTGCTCACGATATTAAAGTGGTTGCACTCCCCGCATTATGAAAATCGACATAACTTCGGTTACTGTCAATCATGATCGAGCCAGTGCTTTAATTCGGTTCATCAGATAGAGGACTTCTCCATTGTCTTCCACCTGGGGGCTCCGTGGGTGCCAACTTCGGCGTTTCTTCAGAGGAGCATTGTTGAATTCAAGAAGACCCCGCTGAACAGGGTCCAGAAGGGGAACGTCCTCCATATAAAACCATTCTGAAGGCCAGTCTTCGGGTGACTTCTTCGGAGTACCGAACAGGTATCCGGTATCGGCGATGCGGCATATTTCGGCTCCGCCCACTTGATAAAGTGACCCCCTCTGTGTGCGAGGGACGAGGCAAAATAGCCTTTTCCACAGCTCGAAGTGAGCCTCACAGCCCAGGAACAACTCGCAGAGAGCCACATAGTCGGCGATATATAGGATGGAGGCGGGGGTGAAATTGTGTAATTGGAGGCCGTAAAACTCCAGGAGCCCGCAGAGGAACGGATGAATTGGAAATCCGAGTCCCCTTAATAGATAGGGAACAAGGCAGACCCGTTCCCCCATGGAGGGACCGGGAAAGCTCTCCACTTGCTCCCCGCCATTATAGGTGGCAAGCCCGGCTCAAACGGGCACCATGTACGCCGGAGGGAGAAATCCCTTAGTCTGTAGTTCGACTAAACGACTGTGTGGGACTGAACACCTCTCCCAATCATCGGGCTTAGGTCGGCCATGCTGGAATGGATCTTTCCGGAACACGCTCTGATGGACTCTCGCTGGGGGAGGATGGTATGGATCGGATCTAAGGATCCCCATCCCTTTAATAGACAATTTATTTATCTGGCTAGGGGGCGAATGTAAAAACGCCCTGGCGCCTCGTATTCATTCGACGCGTGGGAGAAAGCCCTTATTGGGCACAGAAGCCAAGAGGTCCAAACATTTATGGGATCAGACACTGCTTTACAAACGTTCGAAAGATGGAGAAGAACCCGCCTTGCAATGCCGAAGACAATACTGCGCGCCGGACTCATCGTCATTGAAGCCTGGTTCGGGGGCTATTGAGGGAGTCCTGGATTAGGGGGTATCCGGATAGCCGGATTATATCCTTTGTCCGGACTGTTGGACTATGAAGATACAAGATTGAAGACTTCGTCTCGTGTCCGGATGGGACTCTACTTGGCATGGAAGGCAAGCTAGGCAATACGGATGTGTATATCTCCTCCTTTGTAACCGACCTTGTGTAACCCTAGCCCCCTCTGGTGTCTATATAAACCAGAGAGTTTTAGTCCGTAGGACAACATACAATCATACCATAGGCTAGCTTCTAGGGTTTAGCCTCTCCAATCTCGTGGTAGATCAACTCTTGTAATACCCATATCATCAAGAATAAATCGAGCAGGACGTATGGTTTTACCTCCATCAAGAGGGCCCAAACCTGGGTAAAACATTGTGTCCCCTGCCTCCTGTTACCATCCTCCTTAGACGCATAGTTCGGGACCCCCTACCCGAGATCCGCCGGTTTTGACACCGACAATGAAGCAAACACAATAGTCGCAATAATAATGAAAGATCACGTGACGCATCGGTCAACGCCGGATTCAACAATCCCAAGCCCGGTCAACGGAAAAAGCCATTCAAGGCGAGCAGAGACAAACTATCCAACCTAGACAGGATACTGGACCGACCCTGCCAGATTCACGGCCACCCCAATAAACCAGCTAATCATACCAATAGAAACTGTTGGGTCCTCAAGAAGGCTGGCAAGCTCAACGCCGAACACAAGGGAAGGGGGCCAAAAGCGGTTCACCAGCCAAATGCCAGGGGCCAGAAGCAATTTCCCACCGAAGATCGATCAAATCCGGAGCAGAAATAGCAGTTCGGCTTCCGTTGCCCATCTCACATACCCGTTACAACTATACCGCGCATACATAACTATGCACTGAAGATACCATGGGCATTGGTGGAAGCATAATACAGACAAGTCTGCAAGCACTCCGGTAACATTTTTATCTACTTTCCTTTTTCTTTCTTCATTAGCTCTTAAAAACAGGCAGCGCAAAGGAGAAACATCTAAGAACGACTCTATCGGAGTTCGGATCCGTACACTCACCTACGGGGCTACTTCCTTCAAGGATTCCCCTCGTCGAGGATAGGCGGCGCAGACGTGCGACGGGAGGTCCAAAATAACTTTTTGTAGACTGCACTCTTTTTCGAGCCAGTAACATGCTTTTTTCCTCTGCCTTCGACCCAGTGCATATCAAATAGTCGGGGTCGTGGCCTTTATATATATCAAGTAATCTTTGGCATATCGCTCAGGTCCCAGTTCACATTACCCGTATTAATTATACGCGTATTTCCACAAATGAATATGCCTCCTATGGTTGTTTCATAGGTATACCCCGGCTTAAACTTGCCAGGGGCTCGGTACGGGAACAATTGAGTTGCCAACAAAGTCCAAACAGCTTTTACAGCATACTTTGGCGTCGCGAGTTTGGCCTTATATGCATCAGCTCCGAATTATGTCTTGAGAGTCAAGAGTTGGGTTGCCCAGCTCCTGTGCTTGCTATCCTATGTTCCGCTATATCGGCTAGGGTAGTAAAGGGAGAACTACTGCGATTGTGCTTCCGGTTCACCTGGCTCAGCACCTTAGTAGAGAAAGCCGAAAATTGTCTGTCATGATGCGGCGAGAGCTGGTCAACCACTCGATAACTTATTGGAATCTCTAGCGATTCCTCTGTGTCATACGAAGGACCTCTTTTTGGTCAAATATGTACACACATCGTATGAATAAGCCGCATACATACCAGGGGCTATGTCGTAGACCCACCATAACACTCCTATGGCTAAGTGAAAGTGTTAACGCCCTATAGTCTGGTTCCCTGGTTCGCCGCATTGACACCTCCTTCACGGACCAAGACATTGGGTCAAGAGTGATCAAATGATTTTCCGAACACCCCCGCACTTCCTACAAGGGGCTGAAGCCGACGACTGGAAAACTTTCAGATTATATTAGAACGGCCGCATAGGAGGAACACAAACTTTTGAGCAATATATAAAAACATATTAACTATAAAATTGTCTCGTACAGTTCTCATACACCTCACTAGAACATTATGTCTTTCGAGCACTGACCCTCTATGAAGCGGGCGGCCACTAGGACGTCTTCAAAATAATGCTCCAGTTTGTGGTGGTCCTTGCCCTTGGGTGGACTCTTCACCGCAACATTGATGGCCTTCATCTTCCCCCAGAATGTCTCGACTCGGGCAAAGGCCATCTGTGCACCCTCGAAGCACACCGACCGCTTCACAGCATCTGTACGTGGCACCGCGTCAACAAGCCATTGCACCAAACCAAAGTAACTATTCGGAACAGGCTCAGTCGGCCATAACCGGGTTATGACTTTCTTCATGGCAGCACTGGATATCCTATGAAACTTGGCCCACTGGGACATCTGCTCTTTAGCAACAGGGGGCGCTTCGGCGCTGAATTGGGACCAGAAAAGCTTCTCCATTGCGTACCCCTCTCGCGCTTGGTAAAACTGCGCTGCATCAGAAGAACTCTTCGGCAAGTCTAAAAACTCGTCCGGAGAACTCCACAATTCGTTAAGCTGAGCATAGTTTGGATCACCGAACTTAGTCTATAGCAAAAATGGCTCACCAACCGCAATCTCCCTAGCTTGCCGGATCTTCTCACGGGCGGCTCTGGATTCAGACCGCGCTTCTCTCGCCTCTCGTAAGGCCTTGTCAACTTTGGCCGTTTTGGCTTTATTCTCCTTCTCAGGGAGTTCATAGCGGCTAGCAGCATTTTTTGGTTCGAGCTCCATCATGGATATCTTCTCATCGTCTTGACGCCGAGCAGCTCGTTCGTCTTTTAGCTCAGCCGATGCCTTTTCGGCAGCCGCATTACTACACCGGGCCTGCTCCGCCCGAAGAATTTCAATGACGGCAGCACCATCTGCAGCCATGCATATTACAGTATATAAATTTCAGCATCATGCTTATATCACAAAAATGTATGTGAAGGGACTACCCCGAATACATACCTTACGATTCGTTAAGACGCATATTGATTAACGCAATGTCATCCCCGGCCATATCAAGCTTCCGTTGCAGCTCGGCAATATCCATAGTCTGGGAAGTAGCCAGGGGGAAGCAGCCTGTGTTCAAGTTAATCAGATTAGTCCTTGAATATTTATTCTTGATCCTCTGTTCGCCTCCCATGGGAAGCCAACTCGAGTCTCAGGGGCTACTATCTATACACAGGTGTATTTTGCGAATAACACACAATTGCACATATTACAGTACAAACCTCGAAGCCTCTTAGTAGGCTCGCAAAGGCCTCATCCAATCCACTCTTCTCGGATTGGACCTTTTTCAACCACCGTGCCCATTAAGGTACGATGTTCCTCTGAGACGGACGCCTGCCGCAGCATGTTCGTCAAGATATCCGGCGCCTCTGGGTCTCCGGAAGCTGCCGCAGGAGTACGGCCACCCTTTGAAGGGATCCGTTCATTCGTATCCGGCTATATATCGGATTGTCCGGGGCCCTCATTGTTGTCCCGTGGACCCTGGGCCACCGAAGTATCACCTTCGGGCAATTTTTTCATCATCCCTTGCACCACTTGTTGGTCGGGGGAGACCCTCCGCAACGACACCTCCAAGTCGTCCACCCTATTGGATAGAGAGTCTGGTGGGCGCGTCTCACTTTCCATCATCTCTGGGAGAAGGTCCCTCGAGGAAGAGGATTGTTGAGGAAGAATGCGTGTTGAACTGCAAAAACAAAAAATATATATTCCAGGCATTATAACAAAGGAACCGGACATGTTTAAAACAGCCTTGATTCACTTACGATTTGGCCTGAGCCTTGTCCTCGTCATGAGACTGTGCTTCGACGTCCTCCAAGCCCGAGCCAGCCACCTACGGCATCTTGCCTCTCTTAGAAGCCTGCTTCTCCCGATCTTCGGAGACGGCCCTTCTCTTCCTAGGAAGAAAGGAGATAGTGGCCCCCTTCACTTTTGTCTTCGGATGAGAGGACTTTGATTCCTCCGGACGCAATGTCCGATGCACCCTTGAAATAGGGGCCACCTTTGGTCCTCTCACTCTCCACCTCGCGCTCCTTCGTAGGTATCTGGTATGGTGCCAGGGCCAGCATCCTTGTTAGAACAAGATTCGCTGGGCCCTCGGGCAGAGGGGAAGAACACATAATTAGTTCTGCCTTCTTTGTCCAGCCCTGGAAGAAGATAGCTTGCTCAGTACCATATTACAGTATGCTTAATTACAAAGTGTTCGGGAGCCAAGTGCTTCCCGAAAAATAACTTCCACATCCCTTCGTGTGTGGTGCCGAAGAAGTGTTGGAGGGTTTGTGGTCCTTCTGGATTAACCTCCCACATGCGGCGAGACCTACGCTGACACGGTAGGATTCGGCGAACTAACATCACTTGGATCACATTGACAAGATCGATGTCTCTCTCGAGGAGGGTTCGGATGCTGCTCTGTAAAGTCTGCACTTCATCAACTGATCCCCAGTCTAGCCCCTTGTTGACGCAATGTAAGTTGTAACGGTGGGCCAGGAAGGAATGTGGGCGCAACTACCCACTTGGTGCTGCGGGGCTCAGTAATGTAAAACAACTCCCGCCGCCAGTGATTGGAAGTTTCGGCAAAAGAACCTTTTGGCCAAGGAGTGCCGGTGAGTTGGCTGATCGTAGCACCGCTGCACTCCACCTGTTCCCCATCAACTACCTTCGGCTTCACGCTGAAGGTCTTGAGCCATAAGCCGAAGTGTGGGGGGATTCGGAGGAAGGCTTCACATGTAATGATAAATGCCGAGACGTGGAGGATAGAGTCCGGGGCCAGGTCATGAAAATCTAGTCCGTAATAAAACATTAGCCCCCGGACGAAGGGGTGAAGAGCAAACCCTAGCCCCTAGAGGAAGTGGGAGATGAATATGACCCTCTCGCCAGATCTGGGGGGTCGGAATAACCTATCCTTCAGCAGGAAGCCTGTGGTGGACCTCCGCAGTCAAATATCTGGTCGTTCGAAGCTTTGCAATATCCTCCTCCATAACGGAGGAAGCCACCCATCGGCCTTGGGAGCTGGGTCCGGACATGATGGGAGGCTTGAAACGATGAAGTCGAACCTTGGGTGCTAGAACTCGAGGTCAGGAAGGCTGAGGAGAGGTTTGGCATAAAAGACGGCCCTTGATTCCTTTATAAAGGCAGCAGGTGTTGGACACCTCCTCCTAAGCCTAAGAACCTGCCTATTCGTAAGGAATCTTTCCCACAGGACGGTTGGGTTACCCATGCTCGTATTGATGAAAATCCCGCAATTAGGGGACACAGTCTCTGCTTCGACAAGACGTGTCGATGACAACCACACCCCGAAACATGGAACGGCGGGACGGAAAACGGTTCGAAATAATGACTGAGAAGCATGCCATCACATTACTAAAAGTTATCAGCAGATTGGATTCGTAGAATACTTTACTCTCTACGGCTGTGTGTTACAGGCCCGAACACGATCAATTCGTCCAAAGACTATTTTGGAGTTCGGAAGGAGGAACCCGCCTTGCAATGCCGAAGGTAGCACTACGCGCCGGATACCTTGTCATTGAAGCTAGGTCCAGGGGCTACTGAGGGAGTCCTGGACCAAGGGGTCCTCGGGCGTCCGCCCTGTTAGCCATGGGCCAGACTAATGGGCTGTGAAGATACGAAGACCGAAGACTGCACCCGTGTCCGGATGGGACTCTCCTTGGCGTGGAAGGCAATCTTGGCGACCGGATATGTAGATTCCCTTCTTTGTAACCGACCTTGTGTAACCCTAGATCCTCCCGGTGTCTATGTAAACCGGAGGACTTAGTCTGGATAAGAGACTCATTATCATAGCCATACAAGCTAGGCCTCTAGGGTTTAGCCATTACGATCTCGAGGTAGATGAACTCTTGTAATACTCATATTCATCAATATCAATCAAGCAGGACGTAGGGTATTACCTCCATAGAGAGGGCCCGAACCTGGGTAAACATCGTGTCCCTTGTCTCCCGTTACCATCGACCTTAGACGCACAGTTCGGGACCCCCTACCCGAGATCCGCCGGTTTTGACACCGATAGAATGGGTTGAGGAAATAGAACCAGTTAGCTCGGTGAAGACAATGATTTGGTAGACCAGTTCCAACTACTGTGATAGTCGTACATCTAGTTGGAGCGGCTAGGTATTTAAACCTGAGGACACACAGTCCTCACCGTATTCTCCTTGAACTAAGGTCACACAGGCCTCTTCCAATCACTCATGGTAGGTCTTCATGTGACTTCCAAACCTTCACAGACTCGGTCACTCGGCGATTCCCAATTTCCTCTTGGATATTCTAGACCATGACGCCTAACCGTCTGGAGGATGCACAGTCCTCAAAGGTAACAAGCGTCGGTTCCACACATGAACAATCTCTTCAGTGATGCTCAATCACTTTCGGTTTGCAGGTGTTTGGTTTGCGGTTTTGGATTTTTCCTCACATGATGATTTTCGCTCAAAGTCCTCGTAGGATGGGATGCTCTCAATGACAAGTGTCAGTTTCTCGCGGAGCAGCCAACTAGCTAGTGGTTGTAGGGGGCGGCTATTTATATCCTAGGGAGTAGACCGACATGATAAGACATAAATGCCCTTCAATGATATGACCGTTAGGTGGGTAGATATTTTGGGATAGCTGGCACGTAGCACAACAACAGTCGGAAATTTGAGCTCTCAAATTCCTCAGGGCTATCATGTTCCTCACTTGTAGGCAATCCGCACTGGCGAATTCCTAACTCCCCAGTTAGAACAGATTCCTCAGAGACCAGAAGAACTTCATCTCTGTCACTGAAGAAATTGACTGAACTGTATGAGTTTTCCAATGGCTTCCCTCGAAGGGATTGGTAGGTGCAGGATTTTGAGATGAGCATCACTTGGAGACTTTTCCTTAGTATTTCCTCGACCCCCTTTAACAGTATGGTGCATCCTATGACTTAAGAAAGAGAAAATGAAACTACAAAACAAAAGTCTTCACGCTTCATATTCCTCACATGAATATCAAGTCTTCACGGTCACACCAATTTCTTCACTTTCAAAGTCTTCAGAAAGTCTTCAGAAATCGAAAGTCTTCAGTTGAAGACATTCATTTTTAAGGGTCGACTTTCTCTGTAAATATCAAACTCCTCATAGACTTATAGACATGTGTATACTCACAAACGCATCAGTCCCTTAACGTATAAGTCTTCAATACACCAAAATCACTAAGGGGCACTTGATGCACTTACAAGGCCGTAAGAGGAAGCTATCTCCCGTTCATCATCAAACATGCATTGTTCCCTCTCGGAACCACAAGGTTTCTAGTGAGTTGCTTTGGTTTGTGAGGGGTTTGTGTCCAAACTTTTGTCACACATGCCAAATTTTCTACCACATCATCTTGGTGGCATGACATTACATCGACCGAGGTTTCATGTGTTTCTGATTTTTTTTATTTTTTGGAATTTAAATGCCATGGCACTCCATGCTTAATTGTGTCATAGCCGTTAGACCAATATGTTTGAAAATTCCTTCCAATTTACTGCACATGGAATTAAATCACACATAAGTACAGAAAATATGGCTTTTCAAACCGTTATGGTTAGCTGTTGCATGTACATGTAGTTTAAATTTCAATTACGGTCATGAAATGGCTAGAAAATCACTTAAATGTCTTAAAAGGTCAAATGACCCCTGAATTTTTCCAAAATTTGACATGACAGTTGTATTAGTACTACAAATTTTCTCGTACATTTAAAACACCATCCGTTGCCAATTTACTCCAAATTCGTCTTTCACATCTAATAAAAAATATATACAACATCACACACAGTTGTTTTCTAGGAACCGTTTGTGATGAAAATATCTGGGTCTATTTAGGTCTTCCCCCTTAAGCTTCGCCGGCTCGTCTGCTCCAGTGTCAACAACCCCCGAATCCACGAATCATGATCCCCATTCCCACACCCCTGATGACCCACAAGTATAGGGGATCGCAACAGCTTTCGAGGGTAGAGTATTCAACCCAAATTTATTGATTCGACACAAGGGGAGCCAAAGAATATTCTCAAGTATTAGCAGCTGAGTTGTCAATTCAACCACACCTGGAAACTTAATATCTGCAGCAAGGTATTTAGTAGCAAAGTAATATGATAGTAGTGATAATGGTGGTAAAAGGTAACGGTAGCAAAAGTAATATTTTTGGTGTTTTATAGTGATGATAACAATAGCAACGAGAAAGTAAATAAGCATAAACCAATATATGGAAAGCTCGTAGGCATCGGATCAGTGATGGATAATTATGCCGGATGTGGTTCATCATGTAACAGTCATAACATAGGGTGACACAGAACTAGCTCCAATTCATTGATATAATGTAGGCATGTATTCCGAATATAGTCATACGTGCTTATGGAAAAGAACTTGCATGGCATCTTTTGTCCTACCCTCCCATGGCAGCGGGGTCCTAATGGAAACTAAGAGATATTAAGGCCTCCTTTTAATAGAGAACCAGAACAAAGCATTAGCACATAGTGAATACATGAACTCCTGAAACTACGGTCATCACCGGTAAGTATCCCGATTATTGTCACTTCGGGGTTAACGGATCATAGCACATAATAGGTGACTATAGACTTGCAAGATAGGATCAAGAACTCTCATATATTGATGAAAACATAATAGGTTCAGATCTGAAATCATGGCACTCGGGCCCTAGTGACAAGCATTAAGCATAGCAAAGTCATAGCAACATCAATCTCAGAACATAGTGGATACTAGGGATCAAACCCTAACAAAACTAACTCGATTACATGGTAAATCTCATCCAACCCATCACCGTCCAGCAAGCCTACGATGGAATTACTCACGCACGGCGGTGAGCATCATGAAATTGGTGATGGAGGATGGTTGATGATGACGACGGCGACGAACCCCCCTCTCTGGAGCCCCGAACGGACTCCAGATCATCCCTCCCGAGAGGTTTTAGGGCTTGGCGGCGGCTCCGTATCATAAAACACAATGAAATCTTCTCTCCTATTTTTTTCTCCCCGAAAGCAGATATATAGAGTTGGAGTTGGAGTCGGGAGGTCTCCAGGGGGCCCACGAGGTAGGGGGGCGCGCCCTAGGGGGGGCGCCCCCCACCCTCGTGGACAGGGTGTGGGCCCTCTGGTCTTCGTCTTTGGCGAGGATTTTTTATTATTTATTGTAAGATATTCCGTGGAGTTTCAGGTCATTCCGAGAACTTTTGTTTTCTCCACATAAAACAACATCATGGCAATTCTGCTGAAAACAACGTCAGTCCGGGTTAGTTCCATTCAAATCATACAAGTTAGAGTCCAAAACAAGGGCAAAAGTGTTTGGAAAAATAGATACGACGAAGACGTATCAACTCCCCCAAGCTTAAACCCTTGCTTGTCCTCAAGCAATTCAATTGACAAACTGAAAGAAATAAAGAAAAACTTTTACAAACTCTGTTTGCTCTTGTTGTTGTAAATATGTCAAGCTAGCATTCAAGTTTTCAGCAAAGATTATAACTAACCATATTTGCAATAATTCTCAGGTCTCATGATTATCCATATGAATAGCATAATCAACTAGCAAGCCATAATAATAAATCTCGGATGACAACACTTTCTCAAAACAATCATAATATGGTATAACAAGATGGTATCTCGCTGGCCCTTTCTGAGACCGCAAAACATAAATGCAGAGCACCTTTAAAGATCAAGGACTGACTAGACATTGTAATTCATGGTAAAAGAGATCCAATCATAGTCACAGCCAATATAAATTAACAGTGATGAATGCAAATGACAGCTGCGCTCTCCAGCTAGTGCTTTTAATAAGAGGGTGATGACTCAACATAAAAGTAAATAGATAGGCCCTTCGCAGAGGGAAGCAGGGATTTGTAGAGGTGCCAAAGCTCGGTTTTGAAATAGAGGTTAATAATATTTTGAGCGGTATACTTTCATTGTCAACATAACAACCAAGAGATGGCGATGTCTTCCATGCTACACACATTATAGGCGGTTCCCAAACAAATTGGTAAAGTTTATACTCGCCCTCCACCAACAAACATCAATCCATGGCTTGCTCGAAACAACGAGTGCCTCCAACATACATCAGGTCCCAGGGGAAGTTATGTTTTGCAATTATTTTTTATTTAGTTTGCATAAAGCATGGGACTGGGCATCCCGGTGACCAGCCATTTTCTCGTGAGTGAGGAGCGGAGTCCACTCCCCTTGAGAATAACTCGCCTAGCGTGGAAGATATAGACAGCCCTAGTTGATACATGAGCTATTCGAGCATACAAAACAGGATGATTATTTGAAGGTTTAGAGTTTGGCACATACAAATTTACTTGGAACGGCAGGTAGATACCGCATATAGGAAGGTATAGTGGACTCATCTGGAATAACTTTGGGGTTTAAGGGATTGGATGCACAAGCAGTATTCCCGCTTAGTACAGGTGAAGGCTAGCAAAAGACTGGGAAGCGACCAACTAGAGAGCGACAACAGCCATGTACATGCATTAAAATTAATAAACATTGGATGCAAGCATGAGTAGGATATAATCCACCATGAACATAAATATCGTGAAGGCTATGTTGATTGGTTTCAACTACATGCGTGAACATGTGCCAAGTCAAGTCACTTAAATCATTCAAAGGAGGATACCACCCCATCATACCACATCATAACCATCTCAATAGCATGTTGGCACGCAAGGTAAACCATTATAACTCATAGCTAATCAAGCATGGCACAAGCAACTATGATCTCTAATTGTCATTGCGAACATGTTTATTCATAACAGGCTGAATCAAGAACGATGAACTCATCATATTTACAAAAACAAAATAGGTCAAGTTCGTACCAGCTTTTCTCATCTCAGTCAGTCCATCATATATCATCATAATTGCCTTTCACTTGCACGACCGAACGATGTGAATGATAATAAGAGCGCACGTGCATTAGACTAAGCTGGAATCTGCGAGCATTTAATAAACAGGAGAAGACAAAGCAATATGGGCTCTTGGTTAAATCAACAATAGAGCATATAAGAGCCACTTCAACAATTTAATCATGGTCTTCTCCTACTGACCCCCAAAGAAAAGAAAAGAAATAAAACTATTTACATGGGAAAGCTCCCAACAAGCAAAAGAGAACAGGAAATCTTTTTGGGTTTTCTTTTTAATTACTACTACAAGCATGGAAATTAAACTGATTAAAAGCTACAACTAACTTTTTTTTCTTAAGGTTTATTAAACACATAAGAAGAAAGCATAAAAGGAAATAAACTAGCATGGATGATTTAATGAAAAAGTATGAGCACCGATATCTAGCAATGAGTGTGTGAGCATAAATGTAATGTTGGTGAGAAATACGTACTCCCCCAAGCTTAGGATTTTGGCCTAAGTTGGTTTATGGCCACAGCTGGCCTGGTTGATATCCATAATAATAGTTGTTGGGGTCGTACTGTGATGCAGCGGCTATCGCCTCCTGAGCTGTAGTGTGGCGACGAGCGGCCTCCGCCCTCCTCTCGTACTCATCTGCCTCCTCTCTGGTAATAGTATATCCTCCTCTTGCCTAATCATCAAAGAAAGCAGGAGCAGGGAGAGTAATACGGACATCACGGCGTCTGTCAAAGATTAGTCGATACTGGAGAGGTGATTCGTTCCTCTCGACAAAATGGTGGTGAACCATAGCATTAAAATCTAGATAGGCAGGAGGTAATTCAATATCATCTTCGCGTACATCTATACCAAGAAAATTAGCTACGCGAGTTGCATAAATTCCACCAAAGAAATCTCCATTAAGTCTATTAAGATGCAACCTACGTGCAACAATGGCTCCCAAATTATATGATTTGTCTCCTAACCCAGCAGTCCTAAGAATACTGAGGTCAGGGACACACACGTGACATGCCTCATCTTTACCATTTATGCATCTACCTATGAAGAGAGCAAAATAATGTATAGCAGGAAAGTGGATGCTCCCTATGGTAGCTTGTGTAATATCTCTAGATTCTCCCACAGTTATATTAGCAAGAAAATCTCTAAATTCAGATTTGCGAGGATCCCTTATACTACCCCATTGTGGAAGTTTGCATGCAGTGGTAAAATCCTCTAAGTCCATGGTATAAGATTTATCATAAAGATCAAACAGGACAGTTGGAGAATTACGTGAAGTGGAAAATTCAAACCTCCTCACAAAGGAACTAGTGAGGTTATGATACTGACTGCACTTCTCTTCCTCGAAGCTCACAAGATCAGCGTTACGCAAATATGCCTTGAATTCTTCTTTTATTCCCGCTCGATCCATCAAATTTTCAGAAGGCCACTCACAAGGACACACTGGAGCATCTCTTGGTGGCTCTTCGTCAGCATCATGCATTGCAAGCCTGGGTCCTTGCTTCTTTGAAGAACCACCTTGGAACATCTTCCTATGCATTTTTCTTCCTCTGAAAAATTCTAATTTTTTTAGTAACTTCAAAATAGAAGTAAACCAAACTCAATAATATTGATAGGAACCACTTCTACAAGTGCCTAGAGCATATATCATGCATCAAAACTACTTTTGACCATATAAATTTGTCATGCAAGCTCAAGAACAGGGTCATCTAAGCAGCAAAAATTTGCAATGAATAAAGCACTAGAACAAAAACTAATTGGACCAATGGAGGAGTCACATACCAAGGAACAATCTCCCCAAGCAGTTTTGTGAGAGGTGCTTTGAGCAAGGAGATCGAAAATGGCAGCAAAGAGGGCTGGAACTCGTGCTTGAGTTGGTTTTTCATGTTTGTGGGAGGAAGGAGAAGAGGATGGGTGCAGGAATAAGTGGAGGAGGGCCACCGTGGGCCCACGAGGCAGGGGGCGTGCCCTAGGGGGGTGGGCGCGCCCTCCACCCTCGTGACCAGGTGGCAGCTCCCCCCGCGGTAATTTTTGCACCATAAATCCTCAAATATTCCCGAAAAAACATATTAAATTGGCATGTCATTCTGAGAACTTTTATTTTCAGGACATTTTATATTGCATGGATAATCAGATAACAGATATAAAATTATTTATTTTTACTTTATTTCAACTAAATAACATAAAGTATAGAGAGGGTACAGAAGGTTGTGCTTCTAGTTTCATCCATCTCATGCTCATCAAAAGGAATCCACTAACAAGGTTGATCAAGTCTTGTTAACGAACTCATTCCGAATAACATGGAACCGGAGAAATTTCGAATAATACTATGTTACCTCAATGGGGATATGCACATCCCCAATAATAAGTATATCATATTTCTTCTTGACAGCAGGAAGAGGAAATTCAAAACCTCCAAATATAATCGATGGAATTTTTCCGATAGAATTGATACTATGAACTTGAGGTTGTTTCCTCGGAAAATGTACCGTATGCTCATTACCATTAACATGAAAAGTGACATTGCCTTTGTTGCAATCAATAACAGCCCCTGCAGTATTAAGAAAAGGTCTTCCAAGAATAATAGACATACTATCATCCTCGGGAATATCAAGAATAACAAAGTCCGTTAAAATAGTAACGTTTGCAACCACAACAGGCACATCCTCGCAAATACCGACAGGTATAGCAGTTGATTTATCAGCCATTTGCAAAGATATTTCAGTAGGTGTCAACTTATTCAAGTCAAGTCTACGATATAAAGAGAGAGGCATAACACTAACACCGGCTCCAAGATCACATAAAGTAGTTTTAACATAGTTTCTTTTAATGGAGCATGGTATAGTAGGTACTCCGGGATCTCCAAGTTTCTTTGGTATTCCACCCTTAAAAGTATAATTAGCAAGCATGGTGGCAATTTCAGCTTCTGGTATCTTTCTTTTATTTGTAATAATATCTTTCATGTACTTAGCATAAGGATTGGTTTTGAGCATATCAGTTAATCGCATACGCAAAAAGATAGGTCTAATCATTTCAGCAAAGCGCTCAAAATCCTCATCATCTTTTTTCTTGGATGGTTTGGGAGGAAAAAGGCATGGGTTTCTGAACCCATGGCTCTCTTTCTTTACCATGTTTCCTAGCAACAAAATCTTTCTTATCATAACGTTGATTCTTTGATTGTGGGTTATCAAGATCAACAGCAAGTTCAATTTCTACATCATTATCATTACTAGGTTGAGCATTATTATGAACATCATCATTAACATTTTCATTAGGTTCATGTTCATTGCCAGATTGTGTTTCAGCATCAGACATAGAGATATCATTTGGATTATCAGGTGGTTCAGCAATAGGTTCACTAGAAGTTTGCACAGTTCTATCATTTTTCTTTTTCTTCCTTTTAGAAGAACTAGGTGCATCAATATTATTTTTCTGAGAATCTTGCTCAATTCTCTTAGGGTGGCCTTCAGGATACAAAGGTTCCTGAGTCATTCTACCAGTTCTAGTAGCCACTTTAACAGCATAATTATTTTTCTCACTATTCATCTCATTGAGCAACTCTTTTTGAGCTTGAAGTACTTGTTCTACTTGAGTGGTAACCATAGAAGCATGTTTGCTAACAAGTTTAAGTTCAGCTCTAATATTAGCCATATAATCACCCAAGTATTTAATCATATCAGCATCTTGTTTTAATTGTCTACCAAAATAAGCATTGAAGTCTTCTTGCTTAAACATAAAATTATCAAACTCATCCAAGCATTGACTAGCAATTTTAGCAGGAGGGATTTTAGCTTTATCATATCTATAGAGAGAATTTACCTTTACTACCTGTGTCGGGTTATCGAGGTCTGGAGGTTCTTCAATAAGTAAAGGATCAAGATAATATGTTTCTTCGGCAGGCGGTAAATTAAGACCATGTATTTCTTCAATAGGAGGTAAATTCTTAACATCTTCAGCTTTAATACCTTTTTCTTTCATAGTTTCTTTGCCTCTTGCATATCTTCGGGACTGAGAAATAGAACACCTCTCTTCTTCGGAGTTGGTTTAGGAATAGGATCATTAATTGGAGCAGGAGCTGGCTCAGGAGGTGCCCAATTATTTTCATTTGTCAACATATTATTCAATAAGATTTTAGCTTCATCTGGTGTTCTTTCCTTGAAAAGAGAACCAACACAACTATCCAGGTAATCTCTGGAAGCATCAGTTAGTCCATTATAAAAGATATCAAGTATTTAATTTTTCTTAAGAGGATGATCTGGCAAAGCATTAAGTAACTTGAGAAGCCTCCTCCAAGCTTGTGGGAGACTCTCTTCTTTAATTTGCACAAAGTTGTATATTTCCTTTAAAGCAGCTTGTTTCTTATGAGCAGGGAAATATTTAGCAGAGAAGTAATAGATCATATCCTGGGGACTACACACACAACCAGGATCAAGAGAATTAAACCATATCTTAGCATCACCCTTTAATGAGAACGGAAATATTTTAAGGATATAAAAGTAGCGAGATCTCTCATCATTAGTGAACATGGTGGCTATATCATTTCATTTAGTAAGATGTGCCACAACAGTTTCAGATTCATAGCCATGAAAAGAATCATATTCAACCAAAGTAATTATATCAGGATCAACACAGAATTCATAATCCTTATCAGTAACACAGATAGGTGAAGTAGCAAAAGCAGGGTCAGGTTTCATCCTAGCATTTAGAGATTTCTTATTCCATTTAGCTAATAACCTTTTGAGTTCATATCTATCTTTGCAAGCTAAAATAGCTAAAGAAGCTTCTTGATCAAATAAATAACCCTCAGGAATAGCAAGTGATTCTTCATCATCACTTTCATCGTCATAATCCGATTCAATATTTTCAATCTCTCTAGCCCTAGCAAGTCATTCCTCGAGAAAATCACCAAGTGGCACAGTAGTATCAAGCATAGAAGTAGTTTCATCATAAATATTATGTATAGCAGAAGTAGCATCATCAATAACATGCGACATATCAGAACGAATAGCAGAAGCAGGTTTAGGTGTCGCAAGCTTACTCATAACAGAAGATGAATCAAGTGCAAAGCTAGATGGCAGTTCCTTACCTCCCCTCGTAGTTGAGGGATAAATTGTTGTCTTAGCGTCTTTCAAGTTCTTCATAATGTCCAGCAGATATAAATCCCAAGTGACTCAAAGAATAGAGCTATGCTCCCCGGCAACGGCTCCATAAATTAGTCTTGATCACCCACAAGTATAGGGGATCACAACAGCTTTCGAGGGTAGAGTATTCAACCCAAATTTATTGATTCGACACAAGGGGAGCCAAAGAATATTCTCAAGTATTAGCAGCTGAGTTGTCAATTCAACCACACCTGGAAACTTATTATCTGCAACAAAGTGTTTAGTAGCAAAGTAATATGATAGTGATGGTAACGGTAGCAAAGTAATGTTTTTGGTATTTTGTAGTGGTTGTAACAATAGCAACGGGAAACTAAATAAGCGTAAACCAATATATGGAAAGCTCGTAGGCATCGGATCAGTGATGGATAATTATGCCGGATGAGGTTCATCATGTAACAGTCATAACATAGGGTGACACAGAACTAGCTCCAATTCATTGATATAATATAGGCATGTATTCCGAATATAGTCATACATGCTTATGGAAAAGAACTTGCATGACATCTTTTGTCCTACCCTCCCGTGGCAGCGGGGTCCTAATGGAAACTAAGGGATATTAAGGCCTCCTTTTAATAGAGAACCAGAACAAAGCATTAGCACATAGTGAATACATGAACTCCTCAAACTATGGTCATCACCGGTAAGTATCCCGATTGTTGTCACTTCGGGGTTAACGGATCATAACACATAATAGGTGACTATAGACTTGCAAGATAGGATCAAGAACTCTCATATATTGATGAAAACATAATAGGTTCAGATCTGAAATCATGGCACTCGGGCCCTAGTGACAAGCATTAAGCATAGCAAAGTCATAGCAACATCAATCTCAGAACATAGTGGATACTAGGGATCAAACCCTAACAAAATTAACTCGATTACATGGTAAATCTCATCCAACCCATCACCGTCCAGCAAGCCTACGATGGAATTACTCACGCACGGTGGTGAGCATCATGAAATTGGTGATGGACGATGGTTGATGATGACGAAGGCGACGAATCCCCCTCTCCGGAGCCCCGAACGGAGTCCAGATCAGCCCTCCCGAGAGGTTTTAGGGCTTGGCGGCGGCTCCGTATCGTAAAACGCAATGAAATCTTCTCTCCTATTTTTTTCTCCCCGAAAGCAGATATATAGAGTTGGAGTTGGAGTCGGGAGGTTTCCAGGGGGCCCACGAGGTAGGGGGCGCGCCCTAGGGGGGGCGCCCCCACCCTCATGGACAGGGTGTGAGCCCCCTGGTCTTTATCTTTGGCGAGGATTTTTTATTATTAGTTTCAGGTCATTCCGAGAACTTTTGTTTTCTGCACATAAAACAACATCATGGCAATTCTGCTAAAAACAACGTCAGTCCGGGTTAGTTCCATTCAAATCATACAAGTTAGAGTCCAAAACAAGGGCAAAAGTGTTTGGAAAAGTAGATATGACGGAGACGTATCAACCCCCTTCTTGCAAAGATAACGCCGTGGAAACGCTTCGTGAATGCCCGTATGATGGCCGCCTCTCCGTCCCCCCCCCCCCGAGCGCCACCTCCTGCGTCGAGAGCGCGACCGCCTACATCGAGAGTGCCGCTGCATCCACATTGAGCGCGGCCGATTCCGCCGAGAGGGCGTCTGCGGCAGTCGATAGGGCAGCTGCAGCAGCCGAGACGGCTGCAGCTGCTGCTGCGATGACGACTGCAAATGCCGAGAGCACTCGAGCTGCCGTCTGTGCCACCGATGTCGCCCTGGCATGGGTCGAGGCCATCCATGCCAAGATCGAGGATGCACACGCCAAGATATTCCAGGCCACCTCGATATCCAGCATGCAACCCATGTCCGAAAAGGCGGCGGTGGCCATGGAGCACCTGCTTCCCCATGAGGTCGCTGAGCGGGAGCTGGAGATGCAGGAGACGGTGGAGATCGAGGAGCGCCGGGAGGAGGAGTTGCGCGTGGTTGAGGTCGAGGTAGAGAAGAGTCTGTCCATCAAGGATTCGATGGTGGAGTACCAACACGAGCTCTACGCAGCCACTACTACGAGTACTACAACCTTGAGGGCGGCGCCGAGGACGAGGACAAGGACGCGGTCGACTTCAGCAATGGGGACGCGGATTCCACCAATGGCGGCATGTCGCCAGGACAAGTCCTCGATGTCTCATCTTGCGCCGGCGATGCATAGGCCGGCGCGGTAGCGGATTTGTTAAAATTATGTGTACATAGGCTTTGTTTTTAATGGTAGTCTTTTGTTAGAGCAATGTTTAGGTCAACTGGCTCTGTTCAATTACTAAAATTGCTCGATTCAGTAAGTGTGGTATGTCTATTGTACGCTCTTTTGTGTGCCCAAATTAGCAAGCGATGTTAAATTATGCAATGACGTACCCGGGGAAATTTCCACCAAAATTTGAATTATCAAAGTCATCACATGCGCGTAAAGCAGAAGAATCGTTTGCGATGCACACATTCGTTCAAAGTGAATGGTCCGGCGGCACTACGCGCAAAGTTTCCCTCCACATTTCCAAAATTTTGGCCTACCGCCAAAATATCTACCCCCGGCCCCTCCCCCCTTCCCCACCCCCTTTTCTCCCCGACCACAAGTCATATTTACCCTATTTCCTCCTTCCTTGCTTCCTTCCTAAGCTATAGCCGCTTCCTCGCTTGCTTCCTCGCTCTCGCCATCTCGCATCCTACCGTTGGGGTCGCCATGGTCTTATTCAAAGACCTCTCCAGCGGTTCCTCCTCCAGCAATGACTCCTTCACCACTCGGGTATGCCTCTCTTCTCTCTCTCTCTCGGGCTATGACTTGGAATGAAGGATTTTTACCCGGCAGTCGATTTGAGTCATTTCTTCTTCTTGTAGCTCCCTAGGACCATCAGTGGCAACAAATGGAGCGGTGTGGCTGAAGATCTATCTGCTCGTTGTCACCATCAATCTCCAAGCATGAAGCTAGTTGCATTTGAATCTGTGGACAATGGGAGGAAGTTTTTGGCATGTGCAGAGAAGGTTAGACCCTCTTTCGTTGTTACAACTCATTTGTTAGATGTGATTCAGACACTGTCACGGTCCCAACCCATTCATACCACACCTTCAACCAAACGCATCCTAAGACAGTGTCACAGTTTGTACCTAGTATCTAAAATTGTTGCCATCTCATCAGCGGTGCCATTAGAAAATTATTTGGCACCGCTTTAGCAGTTTGTGCAGCCAACTTTGGTCCACACAACAGAGCAGCCAAGCAGTAAAATACTAAATCTTTATGGCACGAAAGAATTGGGCATCGGAGCAACTAGGTGCTCCGGAGTCCGGGTCCCTGATTTTTTCCGCTACATCGGCTCGCCAGTGTAGGGCACCAGTGCGAGATGTAGCAATAGTTGTCTTTACACCAGTTTAGGCATACATAGTGGACGGCCTTAGTGTTATTAGTTCTATGTTACTAAATTTGTGCATGTACACACCTGTTAGTATCAATTTGCAGTCATCCAAACGATGTTGCTATGCTGTTGCAGTTATATTTACCTTGCTCATAAAATGTTCAATTTTTTATTTATTGTACATGAGTAAGAACTTGTAGCGTTGTTGTAGTTAATTATAGCTTCTGATGTTCCAGAAATTGGTTGTTGTCTTAGTAGCAAGTAATTCATTTGCACATTGATCTTTTTGAAAAGATATGTCATAATTAACATGTTTCTTCAGTTTATCAAAATAAGCATTGGTGATTTTCTATGTTGCTGTAAACCCATTTCCCCTACAATTGTTACTGATCTAGTTTTAAATATTATAGGATGAACGGAAGTGTTCATACTTGGAGTGGGTTGATCAAGAGTGGCCACAGTCTTTGAAGATGTGCCTAGAGAAGCTCTAGAGCATGTATGAGGAAGAGAACAGAGGTAGGCTTAGAGAAAGTGTTGTCAACACTGAAGAATATTTGAAGATGCGGGATAAAAAGAGGAAGGTGGAGAATGAGTTCAGATTTTTTAAATCATACTTTGCTAAGATCGTGTTGGCGAAGGAGGAGGCACTTTCCCAGTTAGCCAGTGCAAAATAGGTTCTTACTGAAATGAAGGCAAAGGTGGATAAGACAAGCCTAGATGATCTCGATTAGGGAAATGAATATATTGTTCTTATGAAGTTGAACTAGCTATATCTTGTACTATGCTGTTTTCATGTAGCTATTGTACTGTGATGTTATAATATATTTATGTTCCTGATATGAAATTTGCAAACAACTATTCGATATGAAATGTGAATTTTCATAGTACTGGAATTATTAATTGTAAACTAATAAACCTGCTAACTGTGTCATGGAACTTTGCAAACGGTTCTAGCAGTAAAAGCGCTTGTGATGGATAGGCCAATGCCACACAGTTTTATTCATCAAATTGTGTGTGATGTAGTTGATAAAAGCAAACGGTTAACCAAGGCAGAGCGTGTGTGATAGTTACACCTTTCACACACGAGCCTACACATAAAAACGTGTGGGATGTACATACAAACGGAAATGTTTTCCCTGGATTGACTGTGTGGGATGTACATAAGAACGGAAACGTATTCCTTGGATTGACTGTGTGTTATATACATACGAACGGAAATGTTTTTCTGGGATTCACCGTGTGGGATGTACATACGAACGGAAATGATTGGGTTTCGATGCCTTGCCCGATCACATAGGAGATCATTTTTCCCCAGCCTATGTCCCATGAGGGCCTATTCCCGACGATTTCTAGGTCGTTGATACGTCCATTTTGCATCATGTTTTCTTACTGTTATTTATGATGTTTTTATCCATAATAATGCTTTTTGGAGTAATTATAATGCCTTTTCTCTCATAATATGCAAGGTACACACAAAGAGGGAGAATTCCGGCAGCTGGAAATCCGGACCTGGAAAAGCTACGTCAGGCCACCTATTCTGCACAACTTCAAACAAGCTGAAACTTCACGGAGATTTTTTATCAAATAAATGAAGAATATTGGAGCCAATAACTACCAGAGGGGCCCACCAGGTGGGCACAACCCACCTGGGCGCGCCAGGGAGCCCAGGCGCGCCTTGGTGGGTTGTGCTCACGCTGGGAAGACTTTCGGGATGGAGCGCCACCGTCTCGAGGCGGAACTTGGGCAGGAGCACTTTTGCCCTCTGGCGGAGTGATTCCGTCGGGGGAACTTCCCTCCCGGAGGGGGAAATCATCATCACCAACAACTCTCCCATATTCGGGAGGGCAATCTCCATCAACATCTTCAACAGCGCCATCTCCTCTCAAACCCTAGTTCATATCTTGTGTTCAATCTTGTTACTCGAAGTATAGATTGGTGCTTGTGGGTGACTAGTAGTGTTGATTACATCTTGTAGTTGATTACTATATGGTTTATTTGGTGGAAGATTATATGTTCAGATCCAATATGCTATTTAATACCCCTCTGATCTTGAGCATGATTATCATTTGTGAGTATTTACTTTTGTTCTTGAGGTCACGGGAGAAATCATGTTGCAAGTAGTCATGTGAACTTGATATGTGTTTGATATTTTGATAGTATGTATGTTGTGATTCCCTTAGTGGTGTCATGTGAATGTTGACAACATGACACTTCACCATATTTGGGCCTAAGGGAATGCATTGTGGAGTAGCAATTAGATGATGGGTTGCAAGAGTGACAGAAGCTGAAACCCCAGTTTATGCGCTATACCGTAAGGGACCGATTGGATCCAAAAGTTTAATGCTATGGTCAGAATTTATTCTTAATACTTTTCTCATAGTTGCGGATGCTTGCGGGAGGGTTAATCATAAGTAAGAGGTTTGTTCTAGTAGTAACAACACCTAAGCACCGGTCCACCCACATACCAAATTATCAAAGTAGCGAACACAAATCGAACCAACATGGTGACATTGACTAGATGAAATTCCCGTGTACCCTCAAGACCGCTTTAATTATCATAAGAAACCGTTTTGGCCTGTCCTTTGCCTCAAAAGGATTGGGCAACCTTGCTGCACTTTTGTTACTACTATCGTTACTTTCTTGTTACAAATTACCTTGCTATCAAACTACTCTGCTACTTACAATTTCAGCACTTGCAGACATTACCTTGCTGAAAACCACTTGTCATTTCCTTCTGCTCCTCATTCGGTTCGACACTCTTACTTATCAAAAAGAGCTACAATTAATCCCCTATACTTGTGGGTCATCAAGGCTATTTTCTGGTACCGTTACCGGGGACTGAAGCGCCTTTGGTAAGTGGAATTTGGTAAGGAAACATTTATATAGTGTGCTGAAATTTATTGTCACTTGTTACTATGGAAACAATCCTTTGATGGGTTTGTTTGGGGTATCTTCACCTCGATCAGAACCACAATTAGCTACCCCTCAACCTACTGCACCTGCTGAAAATATTGAATATGAAATTCCTTCGGGTATGATAGAACAACTGCTAGCTAATCCTTATGCAGGAGATGGAACCAAACATCCTGATATGCACTTGATATATGTAGAACAAATTTGTGGATTGTTCAAGCTTGCAGGTTTACCCGGAGATGAAGTTATGAAAAAGGTTTTCCCTTTATCTTTGAAGGGAAAATCATTGGCATGGTATAGGCTATGTGATGATATTGGATCTTGGAATTGGAATCTTTTGAAATTGGAGTTCCATAAAAAAGTTATCCTACGCATCTAGTTCATCGTGATCGGAATTATATATATAATTTTTGGCCTCGTGAAGGAGAAATTATCGCTCTAGCTTGGGGGAGGCTTAAGTCAATCTTACATTCATGCCCCAATCATGATCTCTCAAGAGAAATTATTATCCAGAACTTTTATGCTTGGCTTTCTTGTAATGATCAAACCATGCTCGATACCTCTTGTGCTGGTTCTTTTATGAAGAAGACTATTGGATTACGGTGGGATATTTTGGAAAGAATTAAATGCAACTCTGAACATTGGGAACTCAATGAAGGTAAAGAGTCAGGTATGGAACTTAAGTATGATTGTGTTAAATCTTTTATGGATACAGATGCTTTTCAAAAGTTTAGCACTAAATATGGACTTGACTCTGAGATAGTAGCCTCCTTTTGTGAATCATTTTCTACTCATGTTGATCTCCCTAAAGAGAAGTGGTTTAAATATCACCCACCTATTAAATAAGAAATTAAAGAACCTGTGCAAGTTAAAGAAGAAACTATACTTTACAATGTTGATCCCGTTGTTCCTTCTGCTTATATTGAGAAACCACCTTTCCTTGTTAGATAAAGGAACATGTTAAAGTTTCAACTGTGGTCAACAAAAGCTATATTAGAACACCTAAACCCGATGAACAAATTAAAGTAGAACCTAGTATTGCTATGGTTAAAGATCTCTTGGAAGAAGATATGGATGGGCACGTTATTTACTTCTCTGAAGAAGCTGCAACAATTGCCAAACCTGATAAAAAGGATAAACATAGACCTGTTGTTGGCATGCCCGTTGTCTCAGTTAAAATAGGAGATCACTGTTATCATGGTTTATGTGGCATAGGTGCTAGTGTGAGTGCTATTCCTTACAACTTATATGAAGAAATTATGAATGACATAGCACCCACAAATATAGAAGATATAGATGTTATTATTGAACTTGCTAATAGAGACACTATATCACCAATTGGGATTGTTAGAGATGTTAAAGTCTTGTGTGGGAAAATAAGATACCCTACTGATTTTATTGTTCTTGGTTCCCCACAAGATGAATTTTGTCCCATTATCATTGGTAGACCTTTCTTGAACACCGTTAATGCTAAAATAGATTGTAAGAAACAAACTGTCAGTGTTAGTTTTGGTGATGAGTCTCATGAGTTCAATTTTTGCAAGTTTAGTAGAAAGCTTCATGAAAAAGAATTGCCAAGTAAAGATGAATTAATTGGTCTTGCTTCTATTGATGTACCACCTACTGATCCTTTAGAACAATATTTGCTAGACCATGAAAATGATTTACATATGCATGAAAGAAATGAAATAGATGAGATTTTCTTTGAACAACGTCCTCTACTTAAACACAATTTGCCTATTGAAACTCTAGGAGGTCCTCCTCCACCTAAAGGTGATCATGTGTTTGAATTAAAACAATTGCTAGACACTTTGAAATATGCTTATCTGGATGAAAAGAAGATATATCCTGTTATTATCAGTGCTAACCTTTCAGAACATGAAGAAGAAAGATTATTGAAAGTTCCAAGGAAGCACCGAGCTGCTATTGGATATACTCTTGATGATTTACAGGGCATTAGTCCCACTCTATGTCAGCACAAAATTTATATGGAACCTGATGCTAAACCCGTTGTTGATCATCAACGTCGGTTAAATCCAAAGATGAAAGAAGTGGTAAGAACATAAATCTTAAAACTTCTGGAAGAAGGTATAATCTATCCTATAGCTGATAGTAGATGGGTAAGTCATGTTCATTGTGTCCCTAAGAAAGGAGGTATAACTGTTGTTCCCAGTGATAAGAATGACCTTATTCCACAAAGAATTGTTACAGGCTATAGAATGGTAATTAATTTTAGAAAATTAAACAAAGCAACTAGAAAAGATCATTACCCTCTGCCTTCTATTGATCAAATGCTTGAAAGATTATCTAAGCACACACACTTTTGCTTCCTTGATGGATATTCTGGTTTTTCACAAATACCTATTTCTCAACCTGATCAAGAAAAGACCACTTTGACTTGTCCCTTTGGAACCTATGCTTATAGACGTATGCCTTTCGGTTTATGTAATGCACCTGCTACTTTTCAAAGATGTGTGACTACTATATTCTCTGACTTTTGTGAAAATATTGTTGAGGTTTTCATGGATGATTTCTTTGTTTATGGGAAGTCTTTTGATGATTGTTTAAGCAATCTTGATCGAGTTTTGCAGAGGTGTGAACAAATAAATCTTGTCTTGAATTGGGAGAAGTGCCACTTTATGGTTAATGAAGGCATTGTCTTGGGTCATAAAATTCCTGAAAGAGGTATTGAAGTGGACAAAGCAAAGGTTGATGCAATTGAGAAAATGCCATGTCCTAAAGATATAAAAGGTATTCGTAGTTTCTTAGGTCATGCTGGTTTCTATAGGAGATTTATCAAAGACTTGTCTAAAATTTCTAGGCCTCTTATGAATCTTTTGCAAAAGGATATTCCTTTTGTTTTTCATGATGATTGTTTAGAAGCCTTTGAAACCCTCAAGAAAGCCTTAATTTCTGCACCTATTGTTCAACCACCTGATTGGAACTTGCCTTTTGAAATTATGTGTGATGCTAGTGATTATGATGTTGGTGCTGTTCTAGGACAAAGAGTTGATAAGAAACTGAATGTTATTCATTATGCTAGCAAAACTCTAGACAGTGCTGAACAAAACTATGCTACTACTAAAAAAAATCTTAGCAGTGGTGTTTGCTTATGTTAAGTTTAGACATTATATTATTGATTCCAAAGTAATTTTTCACACCGATCATGCTGCTATTAAATATATTATGGAAAAGAAAGATGCTAAACCAAGACTTATTCGATGGGTTCTCTTGTTACAAGAATTTTGTTTACATATCATTGATAGAAAGGAGCTGAGAACCCCGTAGCTGATAATTTATCTAGGCTTGAAAATAAGCTTGATGACCCACTACCTATTCATGATAGTTTTCCTGATGAGAAGTTAGCAGCAATAAATGTTGCTCATAGTACTCCTTGGTATGCTGACTATGCTAATTACATTGTTGCTAAATATTTACCACCTAGCTTTACATATCAACAAAAGAAAAAAAATCTTCTATGATTTAAGACATTACTTTTGGGATGACCCACATCTTTATAAAGAAGGAGTAGATGGTATTATTAGACATTGTGTACCTGAGCATGAACAGGGACAAATCCTATGGAAATTTCACTCCGAAGCTTCTGGAGGGCATCATGCTGGAGATAGAACTGCTCACAAGGTATTTTAATCTGGATTTTGTTGGCCTGCTCTCTTCAACTCTCTTCAAGCATGCCCGTAAGTTTGTCTTATCTTGTGATGAATGTCAAAGAATAGGTAATATTGGTAAGCGTCAAGAAATTCCTATGAATTATTCACTTGCTGTTGAACCATTTGATGTTTGGGGATTTGATTACATGGGACCTTATCCTTCATGTAATGGGTATACACATATTTTGGTTGTTGTTGATTATGTTACTAAATGGGTAGAAGCTATTCCAACCAGTAGTGATGATCACAACACCTCTATTAAAATTCTTAAGGAAGTTGTTTTCCCAAGGTTTGGAGTCCTTAGATATTTAATGACTAATGGTGGTTCACACTTTATTCATGGTGCTTTCCGTAAAATGCTTGCCAAGTATGATGTTAACCATACAATTGCATCACCTTATCATCCCCAGTCTAGTGGTCAAGTTGAGCTTAGCCATAGAGAAATAAAATTAATTTTGCAAAAGACTATCAATTGGTCCAGTAAGAATTGGTCTAAGAAATTAGATGATGCACTTTGGGCTTATAGAACAACATATAAAAATCCTATGGGTATGTCTCCTTATAAAATTGTTTATGGAAAAGCTTGTCATTTGCCTCTTGAGTTAGAACATAAAGCATATTGGGCTATCAAAGAGCTTAACTATGATTTGAAACTTGCTGGTGAAAAGAGGTTATTTGATATTAGCTCATTAGATGAATGGAGAACCCAAGATTATGAAAACGCAAAATTATTCAAAGAAAAAGTTAAAAGATGGCATGACAAAAGAATCCAAAAGTGTGAGTTTAGAGTCGGAGAATATCTTCTTTTGTACAACTCTCATTCCAGATTCTTTGCAGGAAAACTCCTCTGAAAATGGGAAGGCCCCTATGTTACAGAGGAGGTTTATTGGTCTGGAGCCATCAAAATAAATAATATCGAGGGTACTAACCCGAAGGTTGTCAATTGGAAATGAATAAAACATTATATCTCAGGTACGCCCATTAATGTTGAAAGTAATATTATCCAAACTATGTAACCGGAAGAACACATAAAAGAGTCCTTCCGGAATGCTCCAGAATCGTGAAAATAAGGAGGTACGTGATACGGTAAGTAAACGGACTCCGAAAAATCCGCAAAAATATTTTTTGTCAGTTTTGGAATATTTAGAAAAATAGGAAAATAAGAAACTGCCGGGAAGCGTACCCTGGTGGGCACAAGACACTAGGGTGCGCCAGGCTTGCCTAGCGCGCCCAGGTGGGTTGTGCCCACCTGGGACACCTTTTGGACCCCATTTTTCTTCCGTTTGCTTGCCCCCAAGATAAAAAATCTATATATACTCCCCAAACCTGTTGATCATCGTATCACGGAGAAATCCTTTGTTCTCTTTTCTTGCTATTTTCTGCCAGATCCCATCTACCATGGCCACCTCAAGCTCCTCCAAGGACAAGTCCTTCAAGAACGTCATCAATCCATATCTGCGGGAGGTGGTACAGCACCCTCAAGTCATCCAGTTGCATGAGGGGGTGCTTCACCTTCGCGATGTGACATGTCGCAAAGGGACGGGAACCATGGAGGCCAGACTTGAAGCTATGGAACAATATGTCTTCTGGTGCAAGGGGGTGGTGGAGCGTGGACTCAATGCTAATCACCTCATGATCATGGACCTCTCCCGTGATCTCAAGGTGGATAGCAAGCCCATGAAGGACATCATATTTACCCGCAATGAGCAAATCAACTTCCTTCAAAGCCAGATCTATGATCTCCAAAACCAAGTTTTTGAATATGAGGTGAGGTTTAAAGGTATGAGTTTGGCTGCTGGTTACAGCACCCGTGAGACTCACTCCTCTTCTTATGATGGTGGACCACTGCCAAGGAAATCCGAGGACAAGATCTCTTCACCACCACCTTCTTGTTCATCACCAAAGGATAATTGAGTATTGGGTATGGGCACTCCCCTTGGCTTCCGCCAAAGCTTGGGGGAGGTGCCTCGGTGTTGGGGATATAACTACTAGGTATGAACCGTCCAGGAGGGGCCGGGTCATACCACTAGCGACTTATTAGTAAAGATGGCAGGTCATAGCAAGCCTATTGACGGCCCAAGATCCAGAGGTCAGGCTCAAGAGGATGAACCGCCACATGTATAACTTGTATTGTAAGGCAAGCGTAGTTAGTCACTGAGCCGGACACGTTGTGTATGAGCCGGCCGGGACTCTGTAAGCCACCGGGCATCAACCTGTGTATATAAAGGGGTGACCTGGTGCTGAGTTAACTCAAGAAACAAACAACCGAGAACTAGGTCAAGTGTATTCACTCCCTGGTAATCGAAACCCTAGCAATACAACACAAAGCAGGAGTAGGCTTTTACCTCGTTGAGAGGGGCCGAACCTGGGTAAACTATCTGTATCATTTGTCCCGTTTAACCCCTTCAAGCTAACCTAGTTGCGATGGCTCCACGACTAAGTCCTTCCGCTAGGACATCTGTCGTGTTAAGTCCACGACAGTTAGCGCCCACCGTGGGGCCACCGCACGGTGGTTTTGAGTTCTTGAAGGGCAGCTTCGTAGGGATCAAGGGATACACTGTGAGCCAGATGACCAAGAGTCGCCGCGGCAAGATCTACATCGACGACGCTAGCTGGGACACCGTGGTCAGCTCAACTGAGTACGGGTACCAGGTCCCCTTCGGCGGAATTCATGTCTTCTTCAGCAAGATCGGGCCCTGAGCCGGACATCTACACCGACATCATCGAGACGGCTCAGCGTGCACGACCCACCAAGGTTCAAGCCATTGTAAAGCGTGCCTCGGTTGGTTTCATCCATGGGGCGGACTTTGAGGAAGGATCTGCGTCTGATGGTGAACCGGCCATCTACTCGGATGGTGAATCGTCAACTGGTGAGACCAATTCAGTGCATCAACTACAGGACGGCCGGCTTGGGGGCTGTTCTGATGGTGACAGTATTCCAGACCCCTATGAGCCACCGAACAGGGTTGCGATCTTCATGGCCGGTACACAGCCGATGCTTGGCTCAACGACCACCACGGCCATGACCTCTAGCTCAACGGCTGCGGTGACGACTGGTGCTAGCGGCTCTGCACGCCCGCCAGCTCAGGTTCCGACAGAATTGTTGGAGGCTTTGGCGACTTTGATGGGGTGGAGGTAACCCCGGACACTCAAGAACAGCATAAAGTGGATGTTGTGAAGTTACGAGATGAGATCGCTCAAGCCAAGGAAGAGCTGGCGGCTGAGAACGCTAGGATAGCCACAGAGCGAGCTACTTTGGACGCTCAGGCACAACGGATTCAGGCAGAGTCGTTCTGGCTTACCTTGGATCAAAATGCTTAAAATGCCATCATGAGGAGATACCAGAGTCCCTTACCTCTGGACTACGATGCGAGAAACCTTTTTAACACGCCGGGGGCAGGGACCAGTGACCCGCCCATGGTGAACCGGGTGGTTGAGGTGCCTGTGACTGGAGCACCAGTTCAGCCGCGTACCGTGGATCCGCCTTGTTTGGATGTGGCTCCGCCTCAGCATGTTCCAACACTGCCAGGTCATTATTCCAAACCTTTGGATAACATGATTGTTGCGGTGTCACGATTGGCGGCTCTTCCATTTGAAGGCAAGTCTCCTGCTGCGATAGAGACGCGGAGGGCCAGAGAACTTCAGACGGCTGTGGCTCAATAGGCAGCTTATTCGTATAGCCGTGAGTGGATTCACTCAACCCCTCGGCCAAGCCGGAATTATAGCAGGCACATTGACTCGCTGGCAGTTTCAAGCAGTGAACAACACCATAACCAACCTCGTAGGCATGACTTGGCGCGCGGTGGTGTCGATGCTCAGACTTTGGTGGATCAGGGCAGGGCATGTCGGGAGGCAGAGCTGGTGGCTCAGATAGCGGCTCAACAACAATCTCTGGTTTATCCATCAGCATCTGTGGAGGTAGGAGCGACATCTAGAACATTGGGTGTGCCATGTCTAGTGCCGGCTCTGCGCAATGAGCGTTTGCCTAAGGATTTCAAGGGCCCTCGTAAGGTTCCTAACTATACGGCGGATTATCCTCCTGAGGCGTGGATTGAGAGCTATAAGATGGCCATGGAGATGCAGGACGTTAGTGATGCTGCATGTGCTAAGTATTTCACCATGATGTTGGATGGGCCAGCTCGTACTTGGTTGAAAGGGCTGGCCGCTAATTCCATTAGATCATGGGCGGACTTGAAAGCCTGTTTCATCCAAAAATTTAAAGACGCGTGCAAGCAGCCTCTGTCGATCCTGGATTTGGATTCTTGTGTTCAAGGTGAGGGTGAGTCAACAACCAATTGGGTGCGCTGGATCTCAGCTGTTATACACTCATTGGACAGTATCAACGATGGTTTAGCATTCCTGATGTTGGAGACGAATTGCCGTTTCCTTCCCCTTAAGCAGAAATTGGGGCGGCTTAAACATCACTGCAATGATATGGGAGAGCTCGTGGCGGCTCTCGTAAAATATGCTGACTCTGATAGTACTAAAGACCCTGAGTCTGATGAGGAGAAGGCTAGTAAGGGGAAGAAGAGTGGCAATGCAAAGGGGCAGCAGCATAATATGGCGGGACAAAGTGGCAACGGTAAGCACAAAGCGGATGGCAATTTAGATTTTGTGGCTAATACAAATATGCAGAATAATAATCAGCATCACAAGGGAAAGCCACCCCGGCTTGGAGGGCCAAAATTTAACGTTGATGCAATGATGAATCGGCCTTGCCCAAAGCATGGTACGCATGAGAAGCCGACCAATCACCTGTGAAAAGATTGCTTCATCATGAGGGAGTATAGGAATTCTAATTTTTTCCAGAACAATCATGGCCCTAATGGCGGTTCAGGATCCGGTTCTCAGGGGCCCGACTTTGGTGGCGGCGGCTCAAACTCTGGTTTCCAGGGCCAAGGCAATCAACGTGGTTTTAATTAGCAGTCTGGTCAAGGGAATCAGCATCAAGAAACTGGTTATCAGAGTAATCTGAAGCAGTTGAATAGTGGACAGTATCATGTGTTCACCATGAGTTTATGTAAACAAGATACAAAGATTCATAAAAGGGCGGTGAACGCAGTTGAGCCGGCGATTCCCACTTGTGATGGTCCGAACATCCAATTCTTTGGAGCCATGAGGATCACCCGCCCCGGGTTGACAATCCGGGTCACTTGGCTTTAGTGGTTGCACCTCGGGTTGGAGGTTACAAGTTCACTAAGGTGCTCATGGATGGAGGCAACAGCTTACTACGAAACTTTTCGTCATATGAGTTTGACTAACAAGGATCTTATGCTGTCTAACACTATTTTTCACGGTGTGGTGCCCCGTAAGTCGACATATCCAGTGGGCAAGATAGCTTTGGAACTGGCTTTCGGTGAGCATCACAATTCCAGAGTTGAGACATTGACCTTTGAGGTGGTTAAGATCAAGAGCCCTTATCACGCCTTGTTTTGGCGGCCGGCTTATGCTAAGTTCATGGGGAGGCCTTGTTATGTTTATCTGCAACTTAAGATGCCAGGTTATAAGGGTACCATCACAGTGCATGGGACCCGGAAGATAGCTTTCGTGACACCCGGATAATTAAGCTACAGTAATCCCATGTTAATGGTGCCACATCATCACATTACTGTTGCTAATCCTCACTTGATCCAAATCACTGTTCAAGTTCAAACTCAAATTCAAAGTCAAAAATTCAAATTTGCCAAACATGAAATCTAAAATGTTCATCATGTGGTAAATAATCCCTAACTAATTTTGGTGGTGGAGGCAATCTTTTATTAAATAATTAAATGCCCTAAAACAGTTAAAATAGGGGGCCAAAATAATATTTTAATCACTTTTGAAATTATAAAAATCCCAAAGCTTTTCAAATGCCTCCCAAATTTTTCCTGGCAGTGCTACATATTGCAATGCCATTTATGGGACTAGTTTTTTTTGTACAAAGGCCTTTTTAGTGGCTAAAGAAAATACAAAACATAAAAGTGAAACAATAAAAACAAAGGAGAAAGAAAAGAAGAGAAGAAGGAGAGAGGGAACCCAGCAGCCCGACTTGTTGGCCCAAGGTCCACCAAACTCCCTTTTAACCCTAGCATGCCCCGATCCCCACTCTCTCCCTCTAACACTACCAGGGGAGAGCCCCACACGCGACCCCCACCTCTCTCGCCCGCTGCCACGCCCCCCCCCCCCCGATCTGAACTGGGGCTCAGCCCCGACACCTCCCATCGCCCTCGCCGTGCCGCCGCCGCCCGAGGGCCTCGTCACCATCGCCACCCTCGACCGCCCTGGCGCCACTTACCCCGTCGTCGTGTCCACCCGGTCGCCGCCGCCCCAACCACGTCGCATACCCCGTTCTCTCCCTGACCTGGGCGCCATCCGCCCCCGCTGCGCCCTGACCCCAAACGTCCCCAACACTGGCACCCTCGACATCGCCTGGCCCGCGCGCACAGACACGTGTGCCCACGAAGCAGCCATGGCACATTGTGCTACTTTGGCTCGACGTGCTCCTCGCACCCGCTCCTGACTCCCCCCCGTCCGCCGCCTAGCGTCGCTCCCGCCCATAGTTGTCGCCCCACCTGCTGCGCTCTCGCGCGTCGACGAAGGCCGCCGCGCGCCGCCCTACGATGCCGCTGCCGCCGCTCCCCCCCGGCTACTCTGTCGGGTGACTCCCCCATCGCCGGCGACGTGGCCCCGGGGCCGCCATCGGCCGAGGCCATGGCCTTGACGGCCCTGCTGGGCGAGCGCCCGAGCCCCGCTGCCCGTTTTGCCCGTCGCCCGCTATGGCTGGGCCACTGGCCCATGGGCCCTGCGCCCTAAAAACAACAAACAAATAAATAAATATTAATTAATTAGTAATTTAATTTAATTAATTAATTTGCTTAGTTAACTACCTAATTTACTGTTTAATTAGCTAATCGCTCTATGACAGAGGGGCCACATCCCTAATTAGTTCAAGTTAAACCCTCTGTTAAAAAAAGTGAGTCACTGACAACTGGACCCCACTAGTCAGATTAACCAGTCAACAGTCAAATGTTGACTGCTGACTGGGCTGCTGACTCAGCCCCCTGGCCCCACTAGTCAGTCTGTGCTGACTGGGCAGTTGACCTAGTCAACTAGGCCCTCTTGTCAGCCACACATGCACATCTATGGGTATACTTCTGTGTACCCATATCATTTATATTTAATATATTTTCGAATTAACTTAAATAATGATAATATTATAAAATCATTTAAAACTTTGAAAATTAATAGAAAATAATCCGTAACTCAGATTAAAATACTTTGTACATGAAAGTTGCTCAAAACGACGAGACGAATCTGAATATGCGGTCTGTTCGTCTGCCACATGCCCCTAGCATAGAGAACATGCAACCTTCCCCTCCGTTTGATTTGTCTGATAATGCCAAACTTTGGGAAAGCATTCCTGGATGTTATCCCCTTCGCCGGTAACGTGTACCACCGCGTTAGAACACGTCTAGCTCTGCATGTTGTCCTGTTATGCACTTGCTTTCTATGTATTTACTGTTTCTCCCCCTCTTCTCTTCAATAGACCCCCGTGATGGCTGCCGATGCCGCTGTGATCGACTACGTCACCGACGACCCCTCCTTCTCGTCTGAGCAACCAGGCAAGCCCCCCCCCCTTTGATCATCCCGATATCGCCCATTCCATTCTCTCATGCTTGCATTAGATTTTGCTACTGTAATTGATTTCTCCTATTCTGATGCATAGCCTACTTTTGTAACCTGCTTATTGTTACCTACCTGGTTATCCTAAATTGCTTAGTATAGGTTCGTTAGTGATCCATCAGTGACCCCCACCTTGTCCTTGTTGCCCCTGATTCATCGTCGACAACTCAATCAACATGATCGACGACCAGACCCGACACTTCACATCACATCACACCCCTTTTGTTGCTTGACTCTGCAGAGCTACTATCAACTGCTGAGGGTGATACCTCGCAACACACTCCTGATGATAACCCTGTAGTTAGCTATTCGGTCGTGGTCATCGAGGGTGATTCCTCCTTCACCATTCCCGATACGGCTCTGTCGTGCAACACTTCAAGTGTAAACCTCGAGGGTGGTTCCTCATATGTTGACCTTGATGATTACATGGAGTGGAATTCACCGAGGGTGATTCCTCGGGTTTTCCCCTTGATGTTTGGACACACGGTTACCTTGACTTTACTTGAGACCATTGTGGAAGTTGGGTCGGCCCTGAGGGGTACCCGTGAGTTGATGTGAAAGTTGGGCGGGCCCGTTGAGCACCCACGAGTTTTCTATGAGGCACGGCCGGGCATTATGGGCCCTTGCCGTAAGTGTAACATCCCAAATTTTCAATTTGGAATGTTATACATAGATCATTCATGCATATCTTATTTTATTGCATTTCGTTTCGCGATCCTCGAAATCCTAAGCAACTCAAGGACCCTCGGAGAGAGTTGGGGATTTCCCTATTTTCATATTTGGGTTTTATCAAATATTGAAACGAGGATTTTTGGTTTTAATTATTTTTCTGTCCGAAAATATTTCATATTAAAATATATGAGAGGAGATAATATGACTTCTCCAAAATAAATGAAATATTGGAGGAAAAATATTAAAATAAAATAATTGATTTTATTCGGAGTTTATTGCTATTTTATTTGAATTAGAAAAATTGCACATTTTTCAAAGTTGCATTTTAGGGCCAAGAAAATGTTCATTTCGTTCTAAATATTTTCTTTAGACGGTGAAAGTTTGTTTTGGCATTTTTTTAGATTTTTATTTTATTTTCTAGGATTTTTTTAGTTTCGACGAAATTATTAAAAAAAATCCTCCGCCGACTGGGCCGAAGCCCAAGTCAGCCGGCCCACCTCCCCGCGCCGTCTCCTTCCAGGAGAACGGGAGCGCGCCGCCGCCCGCGAGGCCGAGTCCGGCCGGGACTCTCCCTCCCCGCGCCGCTTGCCCCCTCGCCCAAGCAAGCACCCCCTCCTATAAGTACCCCGCCCCTGCCCTGATTCCCGCCACCACCGCCGCACCCCGCCGCAACCGGAGCCGCCCCGCGCCGCCCCGCCTTTGCCACGCCATCGCCGCCCGTTGCCGCGTCGCCACCGCCGAGCGCCGCTGCCACGCCGCCCTTGCCACCCGCGCCTCCCACCGCCGCAACCCCGCCTCGCAGGAGTCGCCGCCCCGCCTCGTAGGAGGTAAAGCCGCCGTTCGGTTTTTTTAAAGAACCAATCTGGATTTTTATAGGAAACCCTAGGTTTTTTTTGAATAGATCGGTTCACCGATTTTTCTCGGTTTAGTTATTTAGCGGACGTTCATCCGTACGTTCGTTTTAACGAACGGTGTTCACTTGTTAGCCGCAGAAAGCGAACGTTCGTTCGTTAGCCTGTTCGTCACTTTTTCTTTTTCTCGGATTTTCCGCGATTATTTTCGATCGCGATTTCTGATCCGGTTTTTGTTTTAGTTTATCTTTTCGCTCGTTTGTCAGAATCAGGCGATTCAAGCGCCTAGATCTTCGTCTCGAAACCCTCTTTCTGTTTAATCAACTTGAACAAGGTTTTGATACTATAAAATTTGACTTTAGTCCAGAATAGTAAACAGACCTTGTTTCTTTCGTAGTTTGAGTTTCGTTGCCCCGTTTGATTTGATTCTTTTTGCAAACCAGAGTTCTTAAGTTGAACTTTCTGGTTAGATCTTCTTATTTGAGTTTTATCCATGCTTCTTTGCTTGATTTCTTATGTATGCTATTTCTTGTTTGCGATAGAACACCCGGAGTGCGAAGCGTGCTACTTCGAATCGTTAGGTTTTGCGGGTCATCAGCAAGGCAAGTAACACTTTGATCATACCCCTTTATCACCCAGTTTTTATGCATTAGCTCCAATCCTGAAACATTGCATGATTAGGATGTGATTAACATGTGGGTTGGGAAGTAGTTAATGAGGTAGAACCTATTGCCCTGTTATTATCAAACCCTTGGGAGTTACTTCTACGTATTGCTTATATTGCTATGCTATGCTCGTAGACGTGGTTTGGGTGAGTGAAATCCATGACAGATGTGAGATTGTTAATTAATGGTTCAACTTAAGGTGGCAACTTGAATACACATCTGGGTGGATTGTTTGTCGGGCACCTGGAGAATCTAGTGTTGTCCTAGGATATCTCGGAGTACCCGTGTGATAATCCTAAGGTCTTCCACCCAGGCTCAAAGGGAACCGAGATATTTCATGCTAGAAACTTATGTGTGCAGCCACGTGCTATTATGGGCTCTAGAATAGCTGAGTAAGTTACATGAGCTCTCGAAGAGGTGGATCAGCAGGTAGAGGGATTTAGGTTGGTATGGTCTGCCCGGAGTAAAGAGTAAATGTTTCTGAAAGACTGTGTCTCGGTCATCCGTTTCTCAAACACCCTGTAGTGCGAGAAATCCAACGGAGGAGATCGGGTCTTGTGGGGAAAAGTGCACAAACCTCTAATCATGGTTAGCCGTGTCCCCGGTTATGGACAATTCTTGAGTATCTAGTCCTTGGATTATCATATGTATCTCATCACTCTAAATTAATATTGTTGGGTTGATAATTACTTTTAATTGGGATTGAGTTGGAGGAACCTTCTCAATGATGTTTCAACTACCATGATAGTTAAATAAAATCTATTCCTTTGTTGTAGGAAAAAATTGGCTTTTTGCAAAAACTATAACCATAGAGCTTTCCACCAGCCAAATATGCATGTAGTGATAGCATTATTCTGTTCTTGCTCTACTGTGTTATATTGCCAGCATATTCCATGTGCTGACCCGTTTTCGGGCTGCAACGTATTATGTTGCCGACTTTTCAGACGAGGAGTAAGGTTCGTTAGGTCGTTGCCGTGCAGCTCAGCTATGCCGTTGGAGTTGATGGACTCACTTTATCTTCCAAGCCTTCCGCTGTTATCATATTAGATGGCTTAAGCCATATTTATTGTAATAAGTTCTCTTTTGAGACATTCGATGTAATAAGTGTGTGATTGCTACTCTGTTATAAATCCTTCAAGTATTGTGTGTGTCAGCATTACCGATCCAGGGATGACACTGAAGCATAGAGACTTGACCATTTGAGGTTGGGTCGCTATAGTAAGTCCATGAGACGGGGCGACGGGGTCACATTATCATGAGTCTCTCCTCGTCTCCGCGAGCCCCTAATGCACTAACATGTTTGGGTATTTGTTCTGAGTTGGCATCTGTCCTTTACGCACTAACCACTATGCGAGAATAGATATGGGCCTCGACGTCGCAGTGTTAGCAGAAGCTTTGTCAGACGTCCAGTTCAACATTATGGCACGGTCGAATCATGCTGGCCATCCGAAGCGGCGCTGGTATTCACCCTGCACACAATGACCCAGAGTGCAACGGGCGATGGGCCCAAGACCCTGGAGTGCTTAGGATGTAGACCGGCGGGGACCTCTCTACTGAGCCTAGGTTGTGACCTTCCAAGGCCGGGCATTGACCCGGAAAAGTGTGTCCGGCCAGAGTGATCGAGCGTGTTGGGTAACATGGTGCACCCCTACAGGGAAGATATATATTTGAATACCGTGTCCACGGTAATGGACGTTCAGACTTGTATCCTGATCTATTACAATGAGAAATGGATACTTGAGATATGAGATGGATATGTGGCTCCGGGATTTCTTTCTCGCAAGGAGTCGAGGAAGGATCTCTGGGCGTTAATGTTACAACATGTTTGATAATTAAAATATGATATTCTTTACTCTCTACATGCTGCAAGATGCTTGGAGCTGCTTGAAGATGCTAGTCTTTGATAGGCTAGGCCTTCCCCTCTATTCTGGCATTCTGTGGTTCAGTCCACAGATACAACCCTTCCATTTGATACCAATGCATACTTAGTATAGATCTGATGCTTGCGAGTACTCTGGATGAGTACTCACGGTTGCTTTCCTACCCCCCTTTCCCCTTTCTTCCTTCTTTCTGGTTGTTGCAACCAGATGGTGGATCCCTGGAGCCGGATGCCACCGCTGATGCATACTACTACATGGAGGCCGCCGAAGACCAGGAGTAGTTAGGAGGTCCCAGGCAGGAGGCCTTGCTTGTTCGATCGTTGTTGCTTTTGTGTTTGCCTTCTCAAGGCATCCTTGTTTAACTTATGTTTGTACCTAGATATTGTTACTTCCGTTGACTCATGTGTATCGAGCTATGTATTCGAGCCCTCGAGGCCCCTGGCTTGTAATATGAAGCTTGTATTATTTGAATTTGTGTCTAGAGTTGTGTTGTGATATCTTCCCGTGAGTCCCTGATCTTGATCATACACATTTGCGTGTATGATTAGTGTATGGTCGAATCGAGGGCGTCACATCTTTGGAATGTGAAGAGGGCGATGCTGCTTATGCTGAGTCTGTTTGTGCAACAGAGGAGCTGAAGTTTTACAAAGATAATGTTGACTCGGCAAATATGACACCTTTGAAGAAACCAACCACAGAGCATGACCCTCTGTTGAAGTTTAAGTCGGCAGATACACTAAGATGGTTGATTTTGTTCCTGGTGATTCATCTAAACAGTTCAGTATCAGTGCTAATCTGGATCCAAAATAGGAAAGCGCGCTCATCGGGTTCATCCATGAGAACTGGGACATCTTTGCATGGAAGCCTTCAGATATGCCACGTGTACCGAGGGAACTCGCTGAGCACACTCTCAATATCAGTCCAAAATTTAAACCGGTCAAGCAATTCCTTCATCGTTTTAATGAGGAGACACATAAGGCCATTGGTCAAGAAGTGGCCCGGCTCTTGGCAGCTGGGTTCATTATTGAAGTTTTTCATCCTGAATGGTTGGCTAACCCGGTGCTGGTGCTTAAGAAAAATGGTACTTGGCGCATGTGTGTGGATTACACAGACCTTAATAAAGCCTGTCCGGCCGATCCTTTCACTCTCCCTCATATTGATCAGATTATTGATGCTACGACGGGTTGTGAACATTTGAGTTTTTTGGATGCTTATTCTGGGTATCATCGGATCAAGATGGCAGTTAAGGACCAGGAGAAGACAACCTTCATCACTCCCTTTGGAGCCTTCTGCTATGTGCCTATGCCTTTTGGGCTTAAGAGTGCCTAGGCGACTTACCAGCGCTGTGTTCAAAATTGCCTTCATGGTCAGATTGGACGCAATGTTCATGCTTATGTGGATGATATTGTTGTGAAATCCAGGTAGAAGGAAACCTTGATAGATGATTTGAAAGAGACCTTTGGCAATCTCCGGGTCTACAAGATGATGGTTAACCCGGCCAAGTGTGTTTTTGGTTCGCCAGCAGGCAAGCTCTTGGGTTTTTTGGTTTCGGAACGAGGCATTGAAGCTAACCCAGAGAAAATCAAGACTACTACTTCTTTGGCTAAGCCGGCGTGCATTAATGATGTTCAGCGTCTGGCGGGTCGTATTGTGGCCTTAAGCCGGTTCATAAGCCGGTTGGGAGAAAAAGCTATCCCTCTGTACTAGATGATGAAGAAAGCAGATCACATTGTGTGGAGTGATGGTGCTGATCAGGCATTTGAAGCCTTGAAGAAACAGTTAGCTAAGCCACCGATCCTTGCCACTCCTATTGATAAGGAGCCCTTGTTGTTATATGTAGCTGCCAATGGCCGAGATGTCAGTGTAGCGATTGTGGTGGAACGGAGGGAAGCAGGCAAGGAAGATCCGGTTCAACGACCGGTTTATTATATCAGTGAGGTGCTCATTGAATACAAGCAGAGGTATCCGCATTGGTAGAAGCTGGTATATGGGGTTTTCATGGCTAGTCGAAAGCTCAAGCAATATTTCCTTGGTTATCCCATCACTGTGGTTAGTTCTACTCCTTTAGGGGATATTATTCAGAACGGAGAGGCCACGGGTCGGGTAGCCAAGTGGGCCACTGAGCTTGGACCCCATGGTTTGAAGTATACGCCTCACACAGCTATCAAGTCTCAAGCACTTGTGGATTTCATCAATGATTGGACAGAGCTGCAGATGCCTGAGGAAAAGCCGGATAGCACATATTGGACTATTCACTTTGATGGATCTAGGCAGTTGGAAGGCTCGGGGGCTGGAGTTGTTTTGACTTCCCCACGAGGTGATAAATTTTGTTATGTTTTAAGGTTGATGTTCCCTTGTACTAACAATGCAGCTGAGTATGAAGCCTTGATCCATGGTCTTCGAATGGCTAAGGAGATGAATCTAAGCCGGGTAAGGTGCTTTGCTGACTCAGATTTGGTGGCTCAGCAAGTCTCAGGCACTTCGGATTCTATAGACTCACTCATGGCGGCTTACCGCCGGGAGGTTGATGCTATTGCTGGTCATTTCAAAGGCTATCAAGTGGAACATGTTGATCACAGGAAAAATGAGGCGGCTGATGCTTTGAGCCGGCTAGGGTCCCATCGTAAGCCGGTACCACCTAATGTTTTCCTTGATATTCTGCATAACCCTTTAGTCAAATTGCCTACGGAGGTGGATCTTGCTATTCCTGACCCGGAGGCACAATTGGTGGCGGCTCTTCATGTTATTCCTGATTGGACAGTTCCATATTTGTCTTATATGACCCGGGGCGAGTTACCTGAAGATGAAACTTTAGCCAGGCAGATAACCCAACGGTCTAAGTTAATGACTATTGTCAATGGAGAGTTGCATCGCTGCAGTGTTACAGAGGTGTTTCAACATTGTGTTTCTCCTACGAGAGATTCATGAAGGAGATTGTGGTCATCATGCCGGCTCTAAGTCCCTCGTAGCCAAGGCTTTTCATCATGGGTTTTATTGGCTGACGGCTCATGATGATGCAGAGGATTTGGTAAGTAAATGTGATGGTTGTCAGAAATTTTCACGACGAGCTCATGTGCCGACTCAAGAATTGAGGATGATTCCAATTACTTGGTCGTTTGCAGTCTCAGAGCTAGATATGGTTGGACCTTTCAAAAGGTACAAAAATAAAAAGACTCACCTTTTAGTGGTGGTTGACAAATTCACAAAGTGGGTTGAAGCAGAGCCGGTCAGTAAGTGTGACGCGATAATAGCGGTTTAGTTCATCAAAAAGGTGATTTTTCGGTTTGGCTTTCCTCACACCATTATAACTGATAATGGCACTAATCTGTCCAAGGGTGCTATGAAAGAATTTTGTCAATGCGAGCATATTCGTCTTGATGTATCATTAGTGGCTCACCCCCAGTCCAATGGCCAAGCTGAAAGAGCCAATCAAGAAATTTTGAGAGGCATCAAGGCCCGGCTTATGGTCCCTTTGCAGAGGACGCCGGGTTGTTGGGTGGAGGAATTTCCCTCAGTGTTATGGAGTATCAATACTACCCCCAACAGATCTACGGGTTACACACCTTTCTTCATGGTTTACGGAGCAGAGGCGGTTCTCCCTAGTGACATCCGTCACGACTCACCCCGTGTGGCGGCTTATGTTGAAGCTGATAATGAAAAAGCACGTCAAGATGCTCTTGACCTATTGGATGAGGAGCGTGACCGTGCGGCGGCTCGTTCGGTGATTTACCAGCAAGATCTGTGTCATTATCATAGTCGCTGGGTTAAAACTAGGACCTTTCAAGAAGGAGATTTGGTGCTCCAGCTCATCCAGGATCAAACTGACATGCACAAGCTATCCCCACCTTGGGAAGGGCCCTTTGTGGTCAGCAAAAATTTGAACAATGGGTCATACTACCTTATTGATGTTCAAGACCACAAGGACACGCACGTCGGAGGAGGAGACCCGCTGGTCGTGGAATATTGCTCATCTTCGGCCTTATTACACCTGAGCCACCGGCTCTTGTAATGTACATATTTTGTCAATGTATATATTATGATGAATATAATAAAGCCGGCATCCCTGGTAATTCAGGGCCTCTGTTGTTTCATTTATGAGAATATGAGTCTTTATTATCACTTCATACGATCGCTTGGGGGCTTCCTGCTTATTGAGCATAGCTATGACTATCCTCTTGATCAGTCTTGTACGCCATGATTACAAAATACCTGGGGGCTTCCTGCTCATTGAGCATAGCTATGACCACCCTATTAATCCGGCTTATACGCATGGAATGAAATATTACTTGGGGGCTCCTATTAATGAACAGAGCTTTGTTGTCCCTTGTAATAGGCTTAGACGCCAGGTGCATTCACCAAAAATCCGGGTTATCTTGCCCTTGTTTGACTGCCACTCCGACCAGGTAATACTGGAATGACTCGCCGTACTCTTGACAATCAATCTTATAAAGACACTGAATTTGTCAAGGTTAAAATGGCGATTGGTCATGTGAGGTCCGTCTTACGTGTTTGAATTAAGGTTTAACTCGGCGGCTATGCGGCCCTTGAATAACACTTGACATTGAGGCTTGGTAGCCTATGAATGCCTTGTTTTTCTGATTTATATTTGCTTTAAATATTTTTTGAGATTCATCTTTTGTTGCCATATTGCTATATGGTTGAAAATTGATTAGGGCCACGTTGCCTTATTGTTCATATATGAATCTATCCGGAGTTTTGTTAACCCGGCCTGGTTTTGGACTTTAAGTCGCTAGTGGATGATGACTATGTGCTTGGAGTGCTGGCTCTAAGCTTTGCGATGTTACCCCTTGCTGCATATGGCATTGTAAGCCGGCGGTATGAATAAATTGAACAGGGCATTGTGCTCTCAATCTTTCGGCTGTGACCCTTACTGCATGATGTATGATAAGCTGACAGTGTGAACAAATATCATAGGTATGATATTTATTTTGTTGTGATTATATGATGTTTTGATAAACCGGCCCTGGTTATGGACTATTTAGTCATTAGTGGTTCTTATATGAGGTATTGTGGCCCGTCCTGGGGTAAACCGCCAGGGCACCTGTTATTTGCTTATGTGCAGGAAAACATGCTAAGTATGGTCTGCATAATTGATGGTATTATGAGCATAAGTGGCAGAGCTTCAAATAATGGATCGGCAGTGTTATGCAAATAAAACATGCACGATGGCACGACAGATCATTTTTTAACTAGCTTATTACAAGGCACCTGACGCCCAAAAGGATAAATGTTTTTGAGACATAGCATCCAAATTCTATGGCTGGTAAACCGGATCATGAATTCAGACTTCTAGTCATGGCGGGTTGAAGCCTTCGGATCATCCCGCACTTCTTCTTCATCTCCTTGATTATCCATTGGCTGGAAGTCAGGCATAGCCCAGTTGATACCAGTTAAAGCTCTAAGCACAGCCTCATCATCGATAAGATTTGATGGATCAATGTCAGGAGCGAAGGTGTGCTTATGATTCGGTGGGATGAGATCCACCTGTTGATGAACCGACACCTTCACCTTCTTGTTATCAGCATGATAAGCCGCCTGGTATTGGGAGAGATTTGTTTCTTCAGCCAGTTTGCTTGCTAACGGACGCATTTCCCTCGCTATTTGTGCAAAATCATCAGCGCTGAAGGGAGACCCGTCTTCTTTCACAGTAGGGAAACCATTGGCTAAATCTTCTTGATCGAGATCTGCTTGCCATGCCTTTGCCCGGCTTAAGGCAGTCATGGCGCCGGCTCTAGCAGCTGCTTGCTTTAAATCCTCAATCCTTTGGGGCAGCACCGATAGCCTCTCCAGTGTTTCCTTGATGAGGGTGGGTGGAGGCTTCTTATGAATAGCAGCAGAGATTGTCTGTTGAGCGCCAGTATATAGATGTTCTACCAGAGTATAGACAGCCTTAAGTTTGATGCGCATGTCTGAACCCAACTTGGCACTTCAGGAGCCTACATCCGCAAAAATATTGGCAAACCAGCAGATGATTATGATATACTATTGATGCAAGGGAAGGTACTGACCAAAGATGGCCGATGTCATGCTGTTGATTTGATGCTTTAAACCAGACAACTCGTCAGTTACCAGTTTAAGGGCTGCTTCGCCGTCCTCCCCTCTTTTTAGTAAAGCTGCCTTCTCAGTCTCCTAGCCGGTTCTATCAGTGCTGAAGCTCTGTTTCAACTTCTCAATGTTCTCTAATGCAGTCCTCAGCTCTGATTTGGCTTTTGAGGTCTCAGATTGTTGAGTTTGAATATTGGCCCTCAGGTCATTGACTTGGGTCTCCTATTCATTTAGTTCAGCTTGCGACATGAACAACATGGAAGGTATTATGATCATTTCTGCAGTCCCAAGCATAATACAAGTATTTTCCTTGGCACTTGGGGGCTAATGCCTATTGCTCTTTTAAAAGACAAGTTTATATCATGACCCGGGAAAAATGATGTGATGCAGTTGATAAAGGCTACATACTTGGATTTTATTTTCAGCCATGGTGGTAAGTCCCGGTTTATTCATGTTGATTAAACCGGCCCTTGTGGGCTACCAGTGCAAAGTTGATCACTGCTAATTTGAAGTCCCGACTTAAATCGATAGTTTAAGCCAGCCCTTGGGGGCTACTAGTTTTGATCTTCATATATTTATGACTATCTAAAAGTCTACAATATATTCACTGCTATCATATCCAGTAGACTTGGCGGCTGACAGATATATATATATGGAGAAGATAATAATGTTCACATCAAAACGCTCTTTCATCAGGTTGACTAGGCCGGCTTCAAAATCACAGCTGGTATAAAGGCGGTTTAAGTAACCGGAGTGAATCTCTTCGGCGCTAAATTGGGCATACCTTTCCAAGTCTACCTTCCACTTGCCTTTATCAGCAACAGTAAATTCTTCCTTGGCGTTGTGCTTGGATAAGGTAGTAGGGTTACCCGGCACTGTATAACCAAGCCCGGTAATGATGACATCGTCAACTTTTTCTCCAGCGGGCTTGATGGGACTTGGCGGCTTAGTGATGACCGGCTCAACGTCTACATGATCTATGGTGATGTCGTGCTCTTCTGGCGGCGGGTCATCAATGGTAGCCTTAGTAGTTTGTTGAGAGGCCTTTGGCAACTGCTTTTCCGGCTCAGAAGGGTTGGAATCTTCAGCTGGTTTGTTCAGTTTCGCCTTCTTGCTGGGCTTGGCTACGCCAATGAAAAAAGAAATACAAAGATGTCAGCATATCAATCAGGCATGAAGTTTCAAATGATTAAATATTTCTTACCCAGGAGCAACATTGAAGGCCAGAATCTGAGTTCCAGTTGACTCGCCGGATGAGGAGTGAGATGTTCCCTGATAGTTTGAATCGAATGGGTTAAGAGGTTGTCGAAAAAGACCCACCTTGGGATAAGCTAAGTCAGGAATGTTTGAAACCTCCGGTCGACGCTTGCGAGGCGCTAGTGTGTTGGGTAAGCCGGAGGAAAGAATCCTGCCGTCGCTATTCCGGGTTGTGCGGCGAGCTTCATGTTGCTGCTTCTTCAAAATAAAGTTGGGATCCAAGTAAGCTAAAGGGTGAGAAAATCTTACTTTCCGGCTTGCTTGTCGAGTTTTCTATGTTGGCAGAGGTTCTGAGCCAGAGGAAAGAGTAATTACCACTTCGTCATCTGCATGGCTGGCCTCCGCATCATCCTGATAATGGTCATTGTCAATAAGATGTACAAAGAATGAGCCAAGGGAGTCAAGTTCTACCTCTGACTCGTCATCATCGTCATCATCGTTATTATCCAAGTTGAATAACTCGGCGGGGTTGGTCTTTTTCTGAGCAGGCTTTTTGATAGCTTTGCTCTTTGTCTGAGTTTTCCTGGCTGTCTTATCCTGCAGCTTCTTAGTCCAAAAAGGTGAATCGGCCTGCAAAACGTTAAATGGGTATGAAAAAGCAACCGAAGTGAAGGTATAATTCAATGGTGAAGTTGGTGAATAACTTACAGCTGGCGGTTTGTTAAGAACGCAGAAAGGATTCAATTCGGCTTTACTGTAGTCTTCCAAGCTCTCATTTAACAGAGATTTGGTCACATTATTGATGTCTTCATCAGTCTATTCAATCTGACAGTGGCATTGAGGATATGATAACTCGCCGGTGTGTTCATGCATTAAGCCGGTGTCAGTGTCAAAACCGGCGGATCTCGGGCAGGGGGTCCCGAACTGTGTGTCTAAGGCGGATTGTAACAGGAGGCGGGGGACACGATGTTTACCCAGGTTCGGGCCCTCTCGATGGAGGTAATACCCTACGTCCTGCTTGATTGATCTTGATGATATGAGTATTACAAGAGTTGATCTACCACGAGATCGTAGAGGCTAAACCCTAGAAGCTAGCCTATGGTATGATTGTTTGTATATCTATCGACTAGCCTGGCCCTGGTTTATATAATGCGCCAGAGGCCTAGGATAACAAGAGTCCTATCCGAATACGCCAGTGGGAGAGGAGTCCTTGTCTTGACCGCCAAGTCTTGTGGTATCTTCCTTGTATGCGGAAGCTATCCGAACTGGCCCATGAGTATACGACCATGGGGGTCCTCTGCCCAATCTAACTGACCGAGAGACGATGTGGTGAGTACCCCCTAGTCCAGGACACCATCAGTAGACCCTGAATCGGTCTTCAAGTTGGGGATGCTCCTCGATTCTTCTGAACTATTCTTCATCTTTGGTCACCGGTCTTGAAAACTGGTTCAACAAATCTTCGTCAATCTTGAGGATCACCAACGTGCATCCGAAGAGTTTATACGTCGGGTACCCGAGGAGCCCCTTTAAGTTTCCGGCCTTTATGAATGCCTTGTTATTTTTATGCCACACCTCGGGTTTGAAGTTGTTCCCGGGCGACAGTGTCCTCTTGCGTCCGAGCTCCAATGTCGGACTGCATTCGGGGTATCTTTTGCAGCCGAGCACCAACGCCGAACCGCTTTCTGAGCTCCAATGCCGGAATGTATCCGAGCTCCAACGTCACACTATGTCCAAGCTCCAACGCCGGACTGTATCCAAGATCCACCGACGGACTATATCCGAGGTGTCATAAATCACCTTGGTTCAAAAAAGTTGAAGGAGTTTAGCCGAGCTTAATGTCGGAAATGCCCTCTATGGAGCAAGCCACTCGCGCTCGAGCTTTATGCCGGACTGCTTCCGAGGTGGTGCACCACCCCGACTGTGGGCCGATTTTTTGTCAATATTTTTTAGTGGTGCAATTTATTCTCTGCCAAGATATATAGCCAGTAGCCCTGAAGGTGTGTGTCGGTCTAAAACCCGAGATGCACCTGAATGATGACACAAGACCGCTGATCCCAGTAGCCGCTGAGACTCAGGTTGATTTGCAAAATCGGTCTGAGGATCAACTCCTAGCTCGGCAGAATACTTCAGGACACAAAAAGCGGTGCGCAGAGTCCTCGAGACTCAGGTTGGGTGCGGCCGACCAACCTGAGGATCATAATCTCCTCGAAAACTATATTGCACTTAAATTTTTCTGCACTGTATTGCCAATGCAGTTGCCCCAGAGACACTGGTCAGGTGGCAACACCAGATCAGGGGATCGATGTGCCCCTTTAATATTAGTAAATGATAAGCCTGAAGCCCAGTAGCCCCCGAGTCTTAATGCGGGCACGGGTGGCCGAATTGAGGATCGATATCCATAGTAAAATCACAAATTATGTGTAATGACTCTATGTATCCAAGTACTTTACATCATTAATGCTCGGATCCGCATTGTATAAAACTTTGTTGACCGACCATCGGCTTTAACCTCTTCGGTCAGTAGCCGAGGAGTGTTTTCCTACTTTATAAAGCTGTTATAAGGGCAAAGATTTATGGAAAACAAGGCAATCCGGCCATACGGTTTTATAATCAAAGGTACGTAGAGAGATATGTTATATTACTATTTAACATAAGAAATGTCTTCCAAAGAAAATAGTCCCGCTATCAGTTCCTTTCTTTGGGTTGTCATGCTAAGCATGATCATGAAACCTCAGCTCTAATGTAAGAGCAAAATATTGAGGATTTAGTTTGGGAGGCCAGTTACTAGCCCCCGGTAGTGTTCGGCGACAGTCGAGGTCAAGCCGTAAACACTTCGGCCAATGTTATGAATGGCCCATCATTTAACACAGTCATCGGATCGCTGACCGGTTTATGCTTATTGTGACAGTCAGTTTTTGGCTTTCTCCACGGAGGTGCTTAACCATGTGAGCTGGAAGCACAATCGTAGTGGTTCTCCCTTTGCACACCTAGCCGAACAAAGCGGAACGTAGGAGGCAAGCGCAGGAGCTGGGCAACCCAACTATTGATCGAAGACACAATTCGAAACCGATGCATATATAGCAATATCCGAGAATGTTTTTGCCGAATCTATAAAGGTGTCCGGCGTTGCACTGCGAGACTTGTGCTGAAAACACACAAATAGTTTAAAAGTGCAAAAAGCTTGGAAAACCAAAAAAGTCAGTAAAAACATGACGTCCGAACAAGATCAAGTGTTTGGTGCCAATCCGAAAATTGGAAGAGAAAAAAATTGTGCTTCTGTCGTGTTTTGACAACGACCAAGAAGAAAACACATTTACAGCTCATATATAAATTTTAAGAGCCCCCAAGTGACTTGGGTAAAAGAATTTTATGTATAATGATTGTATGTACCGAAGTACTTATATCATATATGTGTTCACCTGAACTTTAAACGCATCTTAACCGACCGTTGGCTTCTCCCTCTTCGGCCAAGGGCCGAAGAGTGTCATGTACTCTGCCTGTCGAGAGTATCGATGGTGTTTCCGATGACCAGGCAATCAGGCCATAAGGATGTAACGGACAAAGCGCGCTCAGGGAACTTATGCTATATTACTAACGAAGTGTAAGAAGCATCTTCGAAGAAAATAGTACCCCCACCGATACCTTTCTTCGATGCTCATTATTACTATGAGACTTGTGCAATAGATTTTTTGTACTCATGAGTTCCGTTGTGTGCCGACCATGATTGAAAACAATAAGAGCGCTAGCTTTCGGCTTCACCCAGTCTGAGGTTAGAGCTCGGATGACCCGGTCATGACAATCGCAGAGGTGCTCCCTTTACTCCCTAGCCGAACAATCGGGAACGTAGGGGTAAACACAGGAGCGAGGCAACCCAGCTTGCAAATCGCTTAGGTCAATATGGTGCATATTGTGGCGTAATACACGAACAAGGAACGAAGCCGTACAAGTATAATCATATGAAAGAGGAAAAGCTCCATCAAGGGAGCCCCCAAATAAACGGGGTATTTGAATATGCGAGTCACGAACAAAGTTTTGACAAGAAACTTTGTCACAAACAGCTTTGTGCCGAAAAGTATAATGCTTGGTCGAACCGAACAAAATTTAAAACTGAAAGTTTTTGAGCATGAAAGCGACTTAGCTGGTTAATGTGCTCGATGTTGATGACGCAGGCCGAGATTGTGGCGGGATGAGATCCCAGCCCCCAAGCCGGTCCCGAGATGTCCGAGTAAAGGACTCGGCTTGATGAAGTGGTGACGCGGCATAGTCGATGGGCGAGGTGAAAACTCCAGTCCGACCGCGGCGACAGAGTAGGCCGGTAGTGTGACGCCGAATCCCCCAGCGTGTGTTAATGAAGTGATGACGAAGCTCCGGGTCAGCCGAGGTGACATGGTATGTCGGCACGCCGCGGTGACAGCGCTGCCCGGATTATCTACCTGTGCATAGAAAATAGTGCAAGCCGGAGATAATAGGAATAATAATAATTAAAAAAATTGTTGCATAATCAATAATTTATGCAAAGTGAGTAATAAAAGAAATATGGCCTGTGCGCCGAACACTCGATGAGGTAGAGCTCTCTCGGTGATGCCGAAATCCCCGAGGCAACCGAACACGTCGGTATGGCAACACGGCCAACAAGGTGATCACGCGAGCCAATTTACGCCGATTGGGACGACGACATCGGCTTGCCGAAGAGACTACGTGACACAGTCGAAGTCGATCACCTACACACATAAAATAGTGCGGTCCAAAAAGGATAATTGCTTTTTTGCAAAAATAATTTATTGAAAGAGATGTGGCCTGGCGCCGAAGTCATGTCGATACAGGGCGTCGGCGTGACGCGGTGAAGGCATGGCCAAGCCCGAATTCGCAGGCCGGTCTGAGTTCCAGATGCGGCATTCGCCGAACTGTATACGAAAACTGACCGAACCACCACGCGACCGTTGTTAATGCGGCCACCATTTGATAGACCTGTGTATAGATGATGAAACAAACCGGAGTAATAATTCCTTGGGAAAAATAAACCCAAGCAAGAAAAAATAATAGGATTGATAGCACCTGGTTTATCTGTTGTAGCAATCTGGAGAAAGGTTACTCCCAAAATTGGGGCTGAAACCGCACACCCATTGTCTGATGGGTGATGAAGCGGTGGCATGGCGATGCTAGCAAAGGTTGGCTCGCCGAGGAAAAGCCTGTGGCCCATTTAATGTGATGAAGCTGGTCGGCTGGTGACGCCGAAGTCTCCGAAGTAAGTTGATGAAGAGATGGTGAAGCCCTCGGTCTAGCCGAGGAGACGGAGCAGGTCGGTAAGGAGACGTTGCAGCTGCCGTGTCAGTCGAGGTGTTGAAGCAGTTCAGCATGATGGACATCAGCTTGAATAAGCTACAGTGCAGCCATGCCGACGCAGGTCGTAACTTGTGACGCGGTCAATGCCGGTTTGATGAAGTGACCATGCGGCGATGCCTGTGTTCCCGCTCCATGTATTCCGTGGGGCGGCAATGTTGGTGATGATTTATCCTTGTTGATTCCGAACTCTTGTTCGCTCGCCGAGATGATGATTCGAAGAAGTTGAGCTCGGCTCAAAAGGCGACGACGTGTCTAGCGCAGGTCGGTAGCCGTGGAGCAGTATTGCCGGACTAGTTTGACACCATCATGATAGTGAAGATTACCTCCTAGGAGGCTTAAAATTTTATGGGCACGTGTTTAAAAACAACGCACAATACCCTAGGAGAAAATTCCTTTTATAAGGTTGTCTCATATCACGTTCATAAAGAAACATGAATTCGGGTCGGATCCGTATTAGCGCAGAAAACAGACCCGAAAAATGATGCACTAATCAGAAGGTTTCCGGAGTTTGGACGGTCGGATCGAGCTGAAATTTTGAGGGGTGTTAGATATAGGAATTCCGCAGCCGATCAACGGTTGGATCTTCCAAAGGACGTCGGAGCTAGGTGCTGGAGACCACGCCCTAAACTTGTCCAGATTCCCGTCCAGATTTGACAGGGCTCCGGTATATCGTAGATTGCCGGAGATTCCTCCATCAGAACTCGACGAAATTTTGCATGGTTGTTGTAGACTCAATTACGCACAATTCCACCAAAGGGATCGTCAAAGCGACGCTCTAAGAGATGGTGGCAGCGGATACAAGTTCGATATTCGGAAAAACAACACGGTCGCCCGAGGGCAATGTTGACGTTGAGCCCTCGAGCTCCATGGATGATTCCTCCATGATCTTGACAGAGATCGGAGTTGATGTTGATGAAGGACCTCGTCCGAACATGACGATCGGAGATGGAGAACGGTCCTCGATCGAGCCAAGGTGACCAGTCGAGTCGGCGACGAAGATGCCGGCATCGCAGTTGACCTGCAGACGAGCCATCGATTCTTTTGCCGATCACACAGCGGAACTCTCAATGAAAACACCAATGTCGGTGTCAAAACCGGCGTTTCTCGGGTAGGGGGTCCTGAACTGTGCGTCTAATGTGGATGGTAACAGGAGGCGTGTAACGCCCCAAGACCGATGTGCCAGGTGTCTCTAGTTATTCGCTGTTGTTGCCTTGTCATTGCTTGCGTGTCATGCATCTCATATAATGTAATCATGTGCATTTCTTTTGCATACATGTTCGTCTCTTGCATCCGAGCATTTTTCCCGTTGTCCGTTTTGCAATCCGATGCTCCTATGTCACCCAGTGTCCCTTTCTACCTCTTTTCATGTGCGGGTGTTAAACGTTTTTGGATTGAACCAAGACTTGTCACGCGGCCTTGGTTTACTACCGGTAGACCTCCTGTCAAGTTTCGTACCATTTGGACTTCGTTTGATACTCCAACGGTTAACCGAGGGACTGAAAAGGCCTCATGTGTGTTGCAGCACAACACCCCTCCAAAGTAGCCCAAAACCCACCTAAACCCTCTCGATCATCTAGATTGTTCAATCACGATCGCGTGGCTGAAAACCGTGCTCAATTTGGAGCCTCCTAGCTCCCTCTACCTTTATATATAGGTCCCTCCATGAAATTCTCGGATCTCCTCCTCCCCAAACCCTAGAAAATCGGCTCCCCTCGCCACCGGACGTGTCCGATTGGGCCGAACACGTCCTCCCCGCTCCCTCCGACGAACGAGGATGTGCCACCTGTCCCGCCGGGTCTCCCCTGCTGCGCCGACCCGCCCGGCCCAGGGAGAGCCCCCGCGGCCCGGCCGCGCGCGCCGCCGCCCATCTCCGCCGACCCCGCCGCCTGGGAGCTTCCCCGCCGCCCGAGATGACCGTGGCTCTGCGCCGCCTCGCCGCGACCTTCGCCGCGCCGGCGACCGCCCGCATCGCCGCCTCGCCTGTTCGCCGGCCGCCTCGCATCGCCGCCGCCCGCCTGACGCGCTCCGGCCGCCGTGCGCCGCCCCTTTCCCGCCACGCCGTCCCCTGCTACTGTTTCGGCAAGTCCTCCCTCGCTCGGGCCACCGCGGCTCCATTTCCGGTGACCTTGAAGTCCGTGCCCCAATCTGGATCCTGATCTGGATCTGACCTAGCGGTTGACTTTTCCCCCCGAAACCCTAACATTTTTTGCATACTCTGACATGCTATAACTTTCTCATCATAGCTCCGATTCGTGCGTGTAGCATATCAAAATGTTCGCCTCGATGAGTACATCATTTCATCTCATTGCATCATTTTCATTTGAGCTCATCTTGATGCCCGAAATGCTATTGGAAGAGGGCTATGTGATGATAGTGTTAGATCTGTTTCAACAAATGCACTTTTGTCATTTTTGCCATGATTAATGTGTGCATGCTATGATCCTGAGCTCTACATGTGCTTTGAAGAATGCCATGCCATCTTTACAGAGGTGTATGCCATGTATTTTTGTGATCTTTGTGGTGACTAGCACAAGCATGCAAAGTAGCTTACTCAATGATGCCGATTTCAGGGACTTAGAATTTCACCAAGTCCTTGTCCTGTTATTGTTTTTATGCCATATGTTCATGTTGTTTCCTAGTGATCCGTGCCTCTTTTGAGCATGATCAGTAAGGATGTTTTGTAGATATTGTGGCGCTCTATCCATCCATGTCTTTGTTTGTATTTATGGAGCACCCTAGCTTGAGTCAATCGAGCTCTACTTTTGCTATAAAATGTTCCTGGCAGATTGTTAACATGTTTAGCAATTTTGCCGAGCTTGTTGTTGTTGATCCGTGCATGCTATGTTGTTATTCTTGCCATTTCAAGCTTCTATGCCATGTCTATTTGCTGGGTGTATGCTTAGATTATCATGCAATGCCTTGTAGTGAGTCCATCGAGCTCGGAAACACGCCTACTTGTTAACTGTTTTGCCATGCTCCAGTTTTTCACAGTCTGAATCTGTTTATGTTTTTGCTATGTTCATATGCTTGCAATTGTATTTTTTGATCCCTTTTGGCTCATGGTCACTAAGGGACTTTTGTTTTATGCTTATAGTAGCTTCATGCCATGCCTTGCTTTGCCATGATATGTTCCTGTAGCTTGTAGTTTTCATGCTCTAAAGATTGCTTCCTAATGATAAATTTCTGGCTTGATGTTAATTTCACTAAGTCTGAAACCTGTTATCTTTTGCACTTTTGCCATGCTTGTTTGAACCTGTTAATGAGTGAATTGGCCGTAGCTCAGTGTTCATCTTTTGTCAAGCATCTTGAGTGGATTCCTGCCATGTATTTGTTTGTCATCTTGGAGTGCGGTAGCATGTTGTTCTTGCTGCATTTAGATGGCTTCTTGCTGACTATCGCAGACCGGTGCCATATTTGTTATGCTTGGCATTTCCAAACCGTGCATCCGATTCCGGTGATCTTTATATCGATTTCGACCGAAATCAACTCACCTTTCCAGTGGAACTCTTGTATTTCCAAGTTGAGGCCAGATTCAATCATTCCTTTCCAAATCATGCATATGCATCACATACCGCATCCCGCATATCATGCCATGTTCATGTGTTGGTTGTTTACTATGTTGTGTGCTTCTTTCCAGTGTTGCTTCTTCGGGTTGGTTCTGATAACGTCGCGTTTGTGAGGACCCGTTTGACTACGTCCATTTGTCTTCTTCATGGACTCGTTCTTCTTCCTTGCGGGATTTCAGGCAAGATGACCATACCCTCGAAATCACTTCTATCTTTGCTTGCTAGTTGCTCGCTCTTTTGCTATGCCTATGCTGCGATACCTACCACTTGCTTATCATGACTCCCTTTTTGTTAAGCCAAGCCTCTAACCCACCTTGTCCTAGCAAACCGTTGTTTGGCTATGTTACCGCTTTGCTCAGCCCCTCTTATAGCGTTGTTAGTTGCAGGTGAAGATTGGAGTTGTTCCATGTTGGAACATGGATATTTTGTTGGGATATCACAATATCTCTTATTCATATTAATGCATCTATATACTTGGTAAAGGGTGGAAGGCTCGGCCTTATGCCTGGTGTTTTGTTCCACTCTTGCCGCCCTAGTTTCCGTCGTATCGGTGTTATATTCCCGGATTTTGCGTTCCTTACACGGTTGGGTTATAATGGGAACCCCTTGACAGTTCGCCTTGAATAAAACTCCTCCAGCAAGGCCCAACATTGGTTTTACCATTCTCCACCTAGCCTTTTCTTTCCATTGGGTTCTGCAGACTCAGGGGTCATCTTTATTTAAACCCCCCCCCCCAGGCTAGTGCTCCTCTGAGTGTTGGTCCAACCTGTCAGCTGCCGGTGGCCACCAGGGTCAACTCTGGGCTAGCCTACCGGAACCTTGGACAATCCGGTGTGCCCTGAGAACGAGATATGTGCATCTCCTATCGGGATTTGTCGGCACATTCGAGTGGCTTTGCTGGACTTGTTTTACCACTGTCGAGGATGTCCTGTAACGGGGATGCCGAGTCTGATCGGATTTTCTTGGGAGAAGGAATATCCTTCATTGACCGTGAGAGCTTGTGATGGGCTAAGTTGGGACTCCCCTGCAGGGATTGAACTTTCGAAAGCCGTGCCCGCAGTTATGGGCAGATGGGAATTTGTTAATGTCCGGTTGTAGAAAACCTGAAGTTGAACTTAATTAAAAATGCACCAACCGCGTGTGTAGCCGTGATGGTCTCTTCTCGGCGGAGTCCGGGAAGTGAACACGGTGTTGGTGTTATGCTTGACGTAGGTTGTTCTAGGATCACTTCTTGATCATAGTTTCTTGACCGTGCTTTTTCCTTCTCTTCTTTCTCTCATTTGCGTTTGTTAGTCACCAAATATGCTAGTCGCTTGCTGTAGCTCCACCTCATACCTTTTACCCTTCCTATAAGCTTAAATAGTCTGGATCGCGAGGGTGTGAGATTGCTGAGTCCCCGTGACTCACATATACTTCCAAAACCAGCTTGCAGGTGCCGATGAAACCGTATAGGTGACGCAACCAAGCTCAAGGAGGAGCTCGATGAAGATCTTGTCCTTTGTGTTGTTTCGTTCTAGTTGTTCAGTAGTGGAGCCCAGTTGGGGTCGATCGGGGATCTATGTAGCATTTGGGGTAGTCTTCTTTTATTTTGGTTTCGTAGTCGGACCTTGAGTGTATCTGGATGATGTAATGCTTTATTCATGTATTGTTTGAAGTGGCGATTGTAAGCCAACTATGTATCCTTTTCCCCTTATTGTATTACATGGGTTGTTGTGAAGATTACCTCACTTGCGACTTTGCTTTCAATGCGGTTATACCTCTAAGTCGTGCTTCGACACGTGGGAGATATAGCCGCATCGAGGGCATTACAAGTTGGTAATCAGAGCCTTGCCCGACCTTAGGAGCCCCTGCTTGATCAAATCGTTGGCGTTGTTGAGTCTAGAAAATGGTTTTGAGTCTTATAGGATTATATATCGGAGAGTAGGACTTCTTTTTACTCCTCAGTCCCTTCGTCGCTCTGGTGAGGCATCCTGACATAGAGTTTTGACTCTTCTCTTCTCAAATTTCACTAAAAAAATTTAGGATCATGCGGGTATCTTGGAATCGTTCCGATGGTTTTGTGACGAGAACATGTTCTTGGTGCCTCCTGACATTTAGGGGTTGAGCTCCGAGGTGTTGTCGTCACAATTTTATCGTTGAGATTCTGGAATACCTGAGTTCCGCCGACATCGAAAATCTCTTTTATGCAGTTGTTGGTGAGATAACCTCGATGCCACCCAGTACTGGGGGGGGGGGGAGTTCAGGAGTATTGCCATAACTCGTATAACGGATGCTTTTCGAAGGTTGAGGTAAACGATTTTCGAAGGTTTCTTGGTTATGTGTTGAAGGATGGATACAGCTGGATGTAGGATTTGCTAGTTTTGGGTGAGATATTATGCTTCCCCTGTATCCCCAACACCTGATTGCATAACCGGAAAGTTTTGGGAGTTTATAAGTGGGAATTCAAGTAGCTCTTAGGATATCTTTCCAACAGATGTATGATACGAAATTGGGGTTCGACGTCTAGTGGTCCGCCTATCCACGGTTGGTTTTACAGTGGTCTCGTTGTGTCTTAAAGAGTCCTTGGCTATGTCGACTCGGGGACGCTTCATATGTCATGTGTACTTGTACACGATGGTGCTGTATGATCGAGCCCGTGTAGGCCCCACCATGAAAATTTCGAACGAAATCTCTATCATATGTTTGTTCCGGCTTATTTTGCAAGCCAATCCTTTGTTTTGTTTGGAGTTGTGGTATTCGAGTTGCTTCGAAGTCAAATGTTGATTCCATGCCTCTTTCTAAGTGGTGTTCTCATGTTCCTATGTGAATACTAATCCTTCTCGATCATCGACTTTGTCATGTCAATCCTTGTCAGCCGGTGCGATTCTCTTCAAGATGATCCTATCATTCGTCTCATCCTAAGATCAACTCCAAGTCTTCTCAACGTTGGTTGTTTCATTCATCCCAAGCTGCCTTTGTTTTTCTCGCCCACCCACCCTTTTTCTTCAAGGACTCATATTTCTCAATCAAGTATCCATCTTATGGATGTGAAGACTCTTCATTCTTGTCTTTCAGTGTCCTTACCCGGTGATTCTCATGAAGATCCTAACGGAACCACAAGTTCATCATTCTTCATTCTTTTCCTTCTCCGGTGGATTCAATTCAAGCTTTGCCAATTATATCCTTGCAAATACCTTCTCATGCCGGTGCACCTCATATTCATTCATTACTCGCTATTCAATTGTTCCGGAGTGCTCAAGATATCTCGAAGATTCGTGTTTCCACTCTGCATTCGTTTAAGATCTTTCGAGGATGTTCTCTCATTCAAGCCTTTTAATTCTACCGGTGTTATCTCTCTTTTAAATCGTTCAACGGTGTTTCTTTTGAGTGGGCCCATAACCCACAGGTCTTTTCCTAGGATCATACCTGACTCTTCTAATTTTCACCAAAGCTATTCCTAAATTCTTTCCAAAGTTTGACGTAAGAATGATTCATCATCAGTCATATGTGTTTCTCCAAGATCTTTCAAATTCTTTTCACCGTTGGCTCAACCTTTCTATTCGTCATCCCGGAGTACCTAAATAATTCATGGTGGTGTTTCTCATTGTCATTCTCAACATTTGAAGACCAAAGAAGAGTTTTTTTTTAATGTTGCTTCATTCTCTTCAAAGATTCGTGATTCTAACTGGTTGCCATCCTCTCATAATTATTTCCGATCATGAGAATTCTTTTCACCCATCCGGAGCAATTCAGGAGTCTTTTCAGTTTGATTATCCGGAGCCCATCATCTCAGAATTATTCATTCCAGCTTGCAGCTCTCGTTCTCCAGATCATACCGGTGCATCATTCAAGTATTCTCTTATCAGCTCGTGATCTCTTCGTTCTCATGTATCTAAATTCTCTCAAGCATCTTCATTCATTTGCTAAATTCTTCCCGGTGTCTTCCTTATCTTTTCTTTGTTCATTTTTAATTCTTACGGTGATTCGTTCAAGAGTTCTCTTCCTTGGTTATCATATCAATTCATTCGTTGTTTCGATTCCACCGGTGTTTCGTTGAAGACCTTCTCAAGTTGGCGCGATATCTATCTTAATCCTTTCTTCGAGAATAAGTAGTATGCCAAATCCGTTGTTTGTCATCAATTTAAATTGGTGAAGGATACACATAACGTAATCCTTATTCTTGTTCATCCAAGTGATTAATTCCCTATTCCGGAGGTTCATCAAATTCTCGAGTCTAGTTGTCCATCTTTCTTTTCCGGAGCTCAAAGTTATTTCAATTATATCATTCCTAAGATCCATCTAATCATTGCAAGGATTCACCTTGTGTTTTCAACTTCTCTTTCTTCTCGCCTCCTTGTTCATATCAATCCAATTTATCGTTTCCGTTAGTGGCAGAATTTCAACTCAGTTTTGAGATGTTCTCCATAAGCCCACTACAAGCTTACTCTTTTTCTTTGTTGGTTTTTCCAACAACTCCGTTCGACCCTTCTCCTAAGGATGCCTTTTCAAACTCTTCTGTGACAGAAGTTGGCATTTTCTTCTCCATTCTTTTATTTCAATTATCTATCTTATATTATTTCGTTCTGGAGGCATTGTGATGTTGCTCTTTTTGAGTCATCATCTCGAATCATGAAGATCATGAGCTTTTCATGCTTATGCCATTTAACCAGAGTGTTGTGACCTTTTTGCTCAAGTTCTTTTCGCCTTATCAAGCCTTGCACCTCTTTTCAATCGGAGTGCTGTCTGAGATCTTTCTTACCCCTTGTTCCATTCATTCAATAGTTCTGGAGGCATTGTGTTGTGATTTCATCAAGTATCTTCTCATCTTATCAAGTTCTTATTCAATTCCTTTTCTTTTCAACCGGAGTGCTGCCCGAATTTGTTCTTCCTTGTTCCTCTTTTCTAATGGAGTGTTTTCAACTTCGTTCATCTCCATTGTATTCTTTTCTCGAAATGGCTTAACCTTTTCAAGGTTCTTTGGTTTCACTCGTTTGTCAAAGAAGCAACTTAGCTTTACCTCTTCTCTTTCTCCTCCGTTTTTCCCTCCGGTGCCATTCTAGATCTCGGACGAGATCCTCTCGTAGTGGTGGAGTGTTGTAACGCCCCAAGACCGATGTGCCAGGTGTCTTCCAGTTATTCGCTGTTGTTGCCTTGTCATTGCTTGCGTGTCATGCATCTCATATCATGTCATCACGTGCATTTCTTTTGCATACATGTTCGTCTCTTGCATCCGAGCATTTTCCCCGTTGACCATTTTGTAATCCGGCGCTCCTATGTCACCCGGTGTCCCTTTCTACCTCCTTTCGTGTGCGGGTATTAAACATTTTCGGATTGGACCGAGACTTGTCATGCAGCCTTGGTTTACTACCGGTAGACCGCCTGTCAAGTTTCGTACCATTTGGACTTCGTTTGATACTCCAACGGTTAACAGAGGGACCGAAAAGGCCTCGTGTGTGTTGCAGCCCAACACCCTCAAAAGTGGCCCAAAACCCACCTAAACCCTCTCCATCATATAGATCGTTCAATCACGATCGCGTGGCCGAAAACCGTGCTCAATTTGGAGCCTCCTTGCTCACTCTACCTCTATATATAGGTCCCTCCACGAAATTCTCGGATCTCCTCCTCCCCAAACCCTAGAAAATCCGCTCCCCTCGCCGCCGGACGTGTCCGATTGGGCCGGACACGTCCGCCCCGCTCCCTCCGACGAACGAGGACGTGCCACCTGTCCCGCCGGGTCTCCCCCGCCGCGCCGGCCCGACCGGCCCAGGGAGAGCCCCCGCGGCCCGGCAGTGCGTGCCGCCGCCCATCTCCGCTGACCCCCCCGCCTGGGAGCTTCCCCGCCACCCGAGACGACCGCGGCTCCGCGCCGCCTCACCACGACCTTTGCCGCGCCGGTGACCGCCCGCACCGCCGCCTCGCCCGTTCGCCGGCCGCCTCGCATCGCCGCCGCCCACCCGACGCGCTCCGGCCGCCGTGCGCCGCCCCTCTCCCTCCACACAGTCCCCTGCTACTGTTCCGGCAAGTCCTCCCTCGCTCCGGCCACCGCGGCTCCATTTCTGGCGACCTCGAAGTCTGTGCCCCGATCTGGATCCCGATCTGGATCTGACCTAGCGGTTGACTTTTCCCCCTGAAACCCTAACATTTTTTGCATACTTTGACATGCCATAACTTTCTCATCGTATCTCTGATTCGTGCGTGTAGCATATCAAAATGTTCGCCTCGATGAGTACATCATTTCAACTCATTGCATCAATTTCATTTGAGCTCGTCTTGATGCCCGAAATGCTGTTGGAAGAGGGCTATGTGATGATAGTGTTAGATCTGTTTCAACAAATGCACTTTTGTCATTTTTGCCATGATTAATGTGTGCATGCTATGATCCTGAGCTCTACATGTGTTTTGAAGAATGCCATGCCATCTTTACATGGGTGTATGCCATGTATTTTTGTGATCTTTGTGGTGACTAGCACAAGCATGCAAAGTAGCTTACTCAATGATGCTGATTGTAGGGACTTAGAATTTCACTAAGTCCCTGTCCTGTTATTGTTTTTATGCCATATGTTCATGTTGCTTCCTAGTGATCCGTGCCTCTTTTGAGCATGATCAGTAAGGATGTTTTGTAGATATTGTGGTGCTCTACCCATCCATGTCTTTGTTTGTATTTATGGAGCAACCTAGCTTGAGTCAATCGAGCTCTACTTTTGCTGTAAAATATTCCTGGCAGATTGTTAACATGTTTAGCAATTTTGCCGAGCTTGTTGTTGTTGATCCGTGCATGCTATGTTGTTGTTCTTGCCATTTTGAGCTTCTATGCCTTGTCTATTTGCTGGGTGTATGCTTAGATTATCATGCAATGCCTCGTAGTGAGTGCATCGAGCTCGGAAACATGCCTACTTGTTAACTTTTTTGTCATTCTCCAGTTTTTCACAAACTCTGATGATGTATTTTGTTGTCATGTTGGAGTGCGGTAGCATGTTGTTCTTGATGCATTTAGATGGCTTCTTGCTGATTATCACAGACCGGTGCCATATTTGTTTTGCTTGCCATTTCCAAACCGTGCATCCGATTCCGGTCATCTTTATATTGATATCGACCGAAATCAACTCACCTTTCCAGTGGCACTCTTGGATTTCCATATTGAGGCCAAGTTCAATCATTCATTTCCAAATCATGCATATGCATCACATATCGCATCCCACATATCATACCATGTTCATGTGTTGGTTGTTTACTATGTTGTGTGCTTCATTCCGGTGTTGCTTCTTCGGGTTGGTTCCGATAACGTCGCGTTTGTGAGGACCCGTTTGACTACGTCCGTTTGTCTTCTTCATGGACTCGTTCTTCTTCCTTGCGGGATTTCAGGCAAGATGACCATACCCTCGAAATCACTTCTATCTTTGCTTGCTAGTTGCTCGCTCTTTTGCTATGCCTATGCTGCGATACCTACCACTTGCTTATCATGCCTCCCTTTTTGTTAAGCCAAGCCTCTAACCCACCTTGTCCTAGCAAACTGTTGTTTGGCTATGTTACCGCTTTGCTCAGCCCCTCTTATAGCATTGTTAGTTGTAGGTGAAGATTGGAGTTGTTCCATGTTGGAACATGGATATTTTGTTGGGATATCACAATATCTCTTATTCATATTGATGCATCTATATACTTGGTAAAGGGTGGAAGGATCAGCCTTATGCCTGGTGTTTTGTTCCACTCTTGCCGCCCTAGTTTCCGTCATATCGGTGTTATGTTCCCGGATTTTGCGTTCCTTACACGGTTGGGTTATAATGGGAACCCCTTGACAGTTCGCCTTGAATAAAACTCCTCCAGCAAGGCCCAACATTGGTTTTACCATTCGCCACCTAGCCTTTTCTTTCCTTTGGGTTCTGCAGACTCAGGGGTCACCTTTATTTAACCCCCCCGGGCCAGTGCTCCTCTGAGTGTTGGTCCAACCTGTCAGCTGCCGGTGGCCACCAGGGGCAACTCTGGGCTGGCCTATCGGAACCTTGGACAATCCGGTGTGCCCTAAGAACGAGATATGTGCAGCTCCTATCGGGATTTGTCGGCACATTTGAGTGGCTTTGCTGGACTTGTTTTACCATTGTCGAGGATGTCTTGTAACCGGGATGCCGAGTCTAATCAGATTGTCTTGGGAGAAGGAATATCCTTCATTGACCGTGAGATCTTGTGATGGGCTAAGTTGGGACTCCCCTGCAGGGACTGAACTTTTGAAAGTCATGCCCGCGGTTATGGGCAGATGGGAATTTGTTAATGTCCGGTTGTAGAAAACCTGAAGTTGAACATAATTAAAAATGCACCAACCGCGTGTGTAACCGTGATGGTCTCTTCTCGGCGGAGTCCGGGAAGTGAACACGGTGTTGGAGTTATGCTTGACCTAGGTTGTTCTAGGATCACTTCTTGATCATAGTTTCTCGACCGTGCTTTTGCCTTCTCTTCTCGCTCTCATTTGCGCTTGTTAGTCACAAAATATGCTAGTCGCTTGCTGCAGCTCCACCTCATACCTTTTACCCTTCCTATAAGCTTAAATAGTCTTGATCGCGAGGGTGTGAGATTGCTGAGTCCCCGTGACTCACAGATACTTCCAAAACCAGCTTGCAGGTGCCGATGAAACCGTACAGGTGACGCAACCAAGCTCAAGGAGGAGCTCGATGAAGATCTTGTCCTTTGTGTTGTTTCGTTCTAGTTGTTTAGTAGTGGAGCCTAGTTGGGGTCGATCGGGGATCTGTGTAGCATTTGGGGTACTCTCCATGCGACCCAGCATCAAACCAGATCAATTCCAGACAAGTCATTGGCCATCAAGGCCCGACTCTTTGAAAAAACTAGCATATACTTCTTTCGCTTTGCTGTACTGATGCGATCTGGAAGAGGATTCCTGTTGCTAAGTCGGCTGGCGCGATCCCGACAGAGGATTTTCCCCTTCTGGAGAAGTATCTTTGCTATAAAACCAAGTTTGGTTTCAGTCTTTGGGATGGCTGGGCAAGGTGGTGGCTAGGAAATGACGCCTAGCTCTAGGCTGGGCCCATGTGTGAATTCATTCTACCGGTTTAAATAATAAAACTCCCTGAATATCTCTACGATGGGCTCTTGTTGAAGGTACACCTTGCAGAATACTTGGAAGTTGCAGATGTTTAACGGAGTTTGGGTCGATATCTTGTGGATGGAGCTTGAAGAAATGCAACACATCACGAAAGAATTTTCAGTCGGGAGGGCTAAAGCCCCGAAGCATATGATCAATGAAGACAACTACTTCACCATCCATGGGCTCAGGAGGAGTTTCAGTGCCTGGGACCCTCCAATGGATGACATCCTTTTTGGCCAGAACGCCTGGCTGAACATATTCGTTCAAGTCTTCCTCGGTGACCTGGGAAATGACCCAGTTGCAGGCAGTGACAGTTTTTCCCATTTGGAGGTTGAAAGCCTAAAAGAAAGAAATATTACTGGTTTAGAACTATGATGTTAAACCAGACCATGGATTCAAAGGTAAAGTGCTATAAAGGCTGACAGGTTAAGTGAGAAGATGAACATTGAAGTACGTGGACATTCATATTTGCGGCTTAAAAGGGGACTAATGATACTTACTGGGTTAAGGATTCTGCTGTTAAGTCGGACATAGTTTAAAAGTCAAGCGTATTGTGTAGAACCAAATTATGAGGATGAATAAGCAAGCATGGTTAAACCAGAGAGTATTGTCAGGTTATGTAGATTATGAAGCATATAGAGCATATGATGACGGCTTAAACAGGGCCTAATGTTATATGGTGGATCACGGTTTACGATATAAGACGCCCTAGCAGTTATGGTACTTCAAATCTATTGATGAAAATTTTGCTAAGTGACAAACAAAAAGATTTCACACACTGGAGCTGTAATTTTGGATCTGCGGTTGTTCAGAAAAGGCAGTAAATTCTAAACCTAAGGTGGCGGCAACAGAAAAGTTTGTGTGCTCTAATGGGGTTTTCTATGGGGAAGAAGTATTCTGATGTTAAAAATGAATGCTAAACTACTACCGCATAAGTTTGATATCATGTTCAGATCAAAGGCTACTTGAACTAAAGGAGAAGACGAAGAACGGCGAAGAACACCGATGAACAAGGCTAACCCTAATGCAGATCTGAGGTACAAAGAGATGAATACTTACAGATATAGATGGACTGCGATGGAGCACCGGCGTTCTCTGGACCCGTCAGGTTGATGCAGCGGCGTGAGTTGGTGCAACGGACGGAGGATGGCGGCGGCGGAGCTCGAGGCTGCAGAGGAGTCGCGAGAGGAAGACAAAGACAAGGAGGCAAGGGGGAAATGAAAAGGACCCCCGCCCCTATTTATAAGAGGATGGATACATGGCATGCACGGGAATCGAGGAGGTTGAAATCATCATGTGGCTATATGTACGCCTCGATTTTTGGATGATCATTAAGATAAGGATCAGTTAAAGATGTTATGGGCCTCGTGCGAATTTAATGTGAAATGACGTCATGTCAGGTTAAGGAGGTTCTGTGACCTGACGTCATGGCGAATTACAACAAATTTGTTAAAAGGACGATGCAAGATTTTGACAAGTCAGGTATTAAAGATTGATGTGAACAAGTTCAAATCAACCTCGAGCCTAATGTTGGGGATATAACTACTGGGTATGAACCACCCAGGAGGGGCTGGGTCATACCACTGGCGACTTATTAGTAAGATGGCGGGTTATAGCAAGCCTATTGACGGCCCAAGACCCGGAGGCGACTTGTGGCCCAAGAGGATGAACTGCCGCATGTATAACTTGTATTGTAAGGCAAGCTTAGTTAGTCACCGAGCCGGACATGTTGTGTATGAGCCGACCGGGACTCTGTAAGCCGCTGGGTATCAATCTGTGTATATAAAGGGGTGACCCGGCGGCGGGTTAACTCAAGAAACAAACAATCGAGAACTAGGTCAAGCGTATTCGCTCCCTAGTAATCGAAACCCTAGCAATACAACACAACGCAGGAGTAGGCTTTTACCTCGTTGAGAGGGGCCGAACCTGGGTAAACTCTCTGTGTCCTTTGTCCCGTTTAACCCCTTCAAGCTAACCTAGTTGTGATGGCTCCACGGCTAATTCCTTCCGCTAGGACATCCGCCGTGTTAAGTCCACGACCTCCGGTGTCGTATCATCCCTCTATCTTTTTACCATTACTTATTTTAGTTCCATCTTTTTCTTTAGATGAATAAAATTTTAGTTCGATCCTTTCTTTTCAAGAGTTTGCTTAGTGATCTATCCTTGTAATCGTGTGCAAGATATATAATAAAGTTTAGTTTGAGTTTTTGCTTTCTTTACTTTCATGTTGCAAATAAAAGTAAATGAGAAAGGAAATAAATCAAAAAGATCATATACTAATCTTATGGTAGGTGATGACACCACATAAGGAAAAGTATAAATAGAAAATTTTATTAGAGATTGACAAACATAACATTACTTAATGATGCAACTCATGAAAGAATTAATAAGGGAAGAGAAGATTCACATATAAATATACTATCCTAGAAATATTTTGTGATTGTGAGCCCTCACCAAAATATTATATGCCAAAATTGTTGACGTTGGACAAGGAAGACAACTTAATGGTTTATGTTTGTTTATATTCACATAGAAGTCATATTGTCATGGATCCTTTAACATGTGATGCTTGCCCCCTACCTTTGCTAGCCAAAAATTCCGCACTAAGTAGAGACACTACTTGTGCATCCAAAAACCCTTAAACCCAAATCTTATTTTCAAGTGTCCACCATACCTACCTAGGGATTGAGCAAGATCCCTCAAGTAAGTTGTCATTGGTGCAAAAAGGCAATAAAAATTGCTTCGAAAAGTGTGAGATCATTTAGTGTAAGAGAAAATTGAGCATTGCATGAACTTGTCATGCTGAAGAATAAAAGCGACAGACTGCATAATAAAGGTCGCTATCACAAGGGGCAATGCAACATGACATTCTTTTGCACTAAGGGGTTGAGCATACAAACAAATAAGCGCATGGCAACCTCTGCTTCCCTCTACAAAGGGCATATATTTTACTTCTATGTATTTACTTTTATGCAAAGAGTCAAAGTTTTCCTTCTATTCCTTTTTATTTTTCTCCTTTGGCAAGCATCATGTGGTGAGGAAAGATCTAGGCACATATGTCGAGTTGAATATAGATATCATGAGTTATTATTGTTCACATCACCCTTGAGGTGATTATGTTGGGAGGCGAAACTACAAGCCCCTATCTTTCTATGTGTCTGGTTGAAATGTTTTTCTCATGTATACACGGTGAGTGTTAGAAATCATTGAAGACTATATGATGGTTGAGTATGTGGACTTGCCTAAAGGCTTTGATACGTGACCCTTCCTCCATAGATGATGAATTGTAGTTGCAAAGTTGACTGAGACCATAGTTTGTTGGTTTTTAATAGAGTTTTTGCTTTATACTTCAATAGTGCGATGAATTGTCACTTATTCATGAGAAGTCTATGATAAAAGTTCTTTGATAAAAGTTTTATGTTTAAGTTTGTTACTGTTATAATAATGAACATGATACTTCTATGTCTGTATTTTGTTTTTATCGACACCTCTCTCTCGAAGCATGTGGACATGTTTTTCAATTTTGGTTTTCACTTGAGGAGAAGTGAGGTCTAAGCTTGGGGGAGTTGATACGTCCATTTTGCATCACGGTTTCTTACTGTTACTTATGATGTTTTTATCCATAATAATGATTTTTGGAGTAATTCTAATGCCTTTTCTCTCATAATATGCAAGGTACACACAAAGAGGGAGAATTCCGGCAGCTGGAAATCTAGACCTGGAAAAGCTACGTCAGGCCACCTATTCTGCACGACTCCAAACAAGCTGAAACTTCACGGAGATTTTTATCACATATAGGAAGAATATTGGAGCAAATAACTATAGGAGATATGCCCTAGAGGCAATAATAAATGCTATTACTTATCTCCATGTTCATAATTATTTTTATGTTCCATGCTATAACTGCTATGGTTCTCGAGTCTGCAATAACACGAGGCTCAGAGGAAGACTCATATGCACGTGTGGAATAATAAACAGTAAGAAGTATTCCTAGTCTGGCCTCTAATACTAGCTCTGTAACATCCCAAATTTTCAATTTGGAATGTTATACATAGATCATTCATGCATAGCATATTTTATTGCACTTCGTTTCACAAATCCTCGAAACCCTAAGCAACTCAAGGACCCTCGGAGAGAGTTGGGGATTTCCCTGTTTTCATATTTGAGTTTTATCAAATATTGAAACGAGGATTTTTGGTTTTAATTATTTTCTCTCCGAAAATATTTCATATTAAAATATATGAGAGGAGATAATATGACTTCTCCAAAATAAATGAAATATTGGTGGAAAAATATTAAAATCAAATATTTGATTTTATTCGGAGTTTATTGCTATTTTATTTGAATTAGAAAAATTGCACGTTTTCAAAGTTGCATTTTATGACCAAGAAAATGTTCATCCTATTCTAAATATTTTATTTAGATGGTGAAAATTTGGTTTGGTATTTTTAGATTTTTATTTTATTTTCTAGGATTTATTTAATTCTGGCGAAATTATTTTAAAAAAAAGAAACGCAGTGCCCGACTGGGCCGAGGCCCAGCCGAGCCAGTCCGCCGGCCCACCTCCCCACGCCGCCATCTCCCACCTGGAGACCCCGCCTGCTGCCGCCGCCGCCACACGCCGTGGCCGACTCAGCCACGCGCCCCGCCCCCCTTGGAGCCCCGAAGCCGCCCGCCCCGCCGCTCGCCGCCTACGCTACCTACGCCGCCGCCGTCGCCACTGCTGCCACAGGCCGCCGCCGCCGCTCGCCGCAGCCGCCGCCCCGCCTCTGCCGCCGCACCACCGCGGAAGCAGCCAGAGGTATACGCCGCCGCCGCCGGTTTTCTCTAGAAAACCGATCCGGTTTTTTTAGAAACCCTAGTTGTTTTTTTAATAGGCTCACCGTTTTTTCTCGATTTATTTACTTTGCGGACGTTCGTCCGTACATTCATTCTAACGAAAGTGTTCACTCGTTAGCCGCAGACAACGAACGCTCGTTCGTTAGCCTGTTCGTCAGTTTTCTTTTTCTCGGATTTTCCACGATTATTTTCAATCGCGATTTCTGATCCGATTTTTGTTTCAGTTTGCCTTTTCACTCGTTTATCTGAATCAGGCGATTCAAGCGCCTAGATCTTCATCTCGAAACCCTCTTTTCATTTAACCAATTTGAATAAGTTTTTGCTACTATAAAATTTGACCTTAGTCCAGATTAGTAAATGGATCTTGTTTCTTTCGTAGTTTGAGTTTCGTTGCTCCATTTGATTTGATTCTTTTTGCAAACCGGAGTTCTTAAGTTGAACTTTATGGTTAGATCTTCTTATTTGAGATTTACCAGTGTTTTCCTTGCTTGATTGCTTTTGTATACTATTCTTTGTTTGCGATAGAACACCCGGAGTGCGAAGCGTGCTACTACGAATCCCTAGGTTTTGCGGATCATCGGCAAGGCAAGTAACACTTTGATCATACCCCTTTAACACCCAGTTTTTATGCATTAGTTCCAATCCTCAAACATTGCATGGTTAGGATGTGATTAACATGTGGGTTGGGAAGTAGTTGATGAGGTAGAACCTATTGCCCTATTATATTCAAACCTTGGGAGTTACTTCTACGTATTGCTTATATTGCTATGCTATGCACGTAGACGTGGTTGGGTGAGTGAAATCCATGATAGATATGAGATTGTTAATTAATGGTTCAACTTAAGGTGGCAACTTGAATACACATCTGGGTGGATTGTTTGTTGGGCACCTGGGGAATCCAGTGTTGTCCTAGGATATCCCCGAGTACCCGTGTGATAATCCTATGGTCCGCCACCCGGGCTCAAAGGGAACTGAGATATTTTCATGCTAGAAAGTTCCGTGTGCAGCCACAAGCTATTATGGGCTCTAGCATAGTTGAGTAAGTTGCGTGAAGCTCCCGAAGAGGTGGATGAACAGGTAGAGGGATGTAGGTTGGTATGGTCTGCCCGGAGTAAGGGGTTAATGTTTCTGAAAGACTGTGTCTCGGTCATCCGTTTCTCAAACACAATGAAGTGCGAGAAATCCAACGGAGGAGATCGAGTCTTGTGAGGAAAAGTGCGGAAACCTCTGCAGAGTGTATAAACTAATCATGGTTAGCCGTGTCCCCGGTTATGGACATCTTGAGTATCTAGTAGTTGGAGTATCATAAGTATCTCATCACTATTAATTAATATTGTTGGGTTGTTAATTACTTTAATTGGGATTCAGTTGGAGGAATCTTCTCAATGATGTTTCAACTACCATGATAGTTAAAATAAAATCTATTCCTTTGTTGTAGGGAAAATTTGGCTTTTCGCAAAAACCATAACCACAGAGCTTTCCACCAGCCATATATGCATGTAGTGATAGCATTATTCTGTTCTTGCTCTACTATGTTATATTGCCAGCATATTCCATGTGCTGACCCGTTTTCAGGCTGCAAGGTATTATGTTACAGATTTTTCAGACGAGGAGAAGGGTCGTTAGGTCGTTGCCGTGCAGCTCAGCTATGCCGTTGGAGTTGATGGACTCACTTTATCTTCCAAGCCTTCCGCTGTTATCGTATTAGATGGCCTTAAGCCATATTTATTGTAATAATCTCTCTTTTGAGACATTCGATATAATAAGTGTGTGATTGCTACTCTGTTATAAATCCTCGAGTACTGTGTGCGTCAGCATTACCGATCCAGGGATGACACTGAAGCATAGAGACTTGACCGTTTGAGGTCGGGTCGCTACAAGATGGTATCAGAGCACATGCTGACTGTAGGACATGACCACTAAGCTAAAGCCCTAGATCACTATTCTCTTCTCATTTCTGACTCCTCTCCATTTTCTACTCTTTAGGATGGCGGACACAAGGAACAAGTATGCACAACCGGATGAAGACGCTCCCTTTGGACGACACTTGAAGGAAGTCACTAGGTACCTGAACATTGGAATACCAAGCTTCACCGGGGCTTACAACGCCACCTTACCAGAAGAGGAGCGATGGATGATTCAAGTTCAAGTTCCAGGAAGGACATTCACGCCAGTCACCAAGCCCATAGAGTTTTCCTTCGATGCGCCAACCTGGAGTCTAGGAAAAAGTATGGCAGCTCACATCACCATGGGACGCATTGGAGAAGTTTATCATAAGGAGCTTAAGGATACTATCTATCAGATTTATGGGCGCCGAGATGAGCAATAGGAGATGATCAGCACCAGGAAGGATAGATCAATTGAAGCTTTCATCCAGGAGTTAAACCAACACATTTGTCGCCAGGAGAACCAGATGTGCATAGGAATGATAGACCGGAAGAAGGCGATGACAAGGATCACAGAACTGGAAGAAGAACTTAAGGCTACACGTGAAGATTATGAGGAGGAAATCATCATACTAGTGGAGAATAATGACGATCTGGAAAGGAAGCTAGGAGTATTCATGGGAGACCCCGCGCCAGGAGGAGAACACGAAGAACCCAAGGAGATTCGCCCGGAGGACTACATTATCATCGACGACACCGACACAGACCCCAATGATAGCGATGATGACTACGAAGACGAAGGTGGAGCAGACATCATGGAGTCTTCAACCGAGGAATATTTTTAGTAGACCACCACATCAGTAGTAGTATTCCACCATGTATATAGTATAGTTCGAGCACTTTTGTAACGATAGTTAGATCGATTGTATGCCCTTGCTTGATTGATTGAGTGAAAAGATTGTGTTTGTCTCATGTGCATATGGGTAGTGTCTTCTCATTAGACCTCATTCTATTCTAATCTCTCCCCTCTAAACCCATCAGATGCCTCCGAGACGTGACCCCGGATTTACCTTCCCACCGGAGCTCACTCAGTTGATCCAGCAGCAAAATACCCTGATGCAGTTGTTAGTTCAGAACCAAGGCAACAACAACAATAACAACAACAATCCACCGCCACCACCACCGGTTGATAACTCAGCCCGTTTTCTGAGGTTGCAGCCGCCGGTGTTTTCAAGTAGCACCGAGCCAATAGTGGCAGATGATTGGCTCTGCGGGATTGGAAGGGATTTAACCACTACAGGATGTACAGATGCTGAGAAGGTGCATTTTGCCGCACATCAGTTGGATGGACCAGCAGCCTCATGGTGGGAGAATTACACTATCACCTACCCTATAGCCACTATTACATGGGAACAGTTTCAGCAAGCTTTCGTACAGCCCATGTCTCAACTGGAGCTATGAGTATGAAGAAGCGTGAGTTTCACAACTTACGCCAGGGGAACCATACTGTGGCTCAGTACACGGATGAGTTTAGCAAGTTATCTCGCTATGCCCCTGACGATGTGGCCACAGATGCCGCAAAGCAGGAGAAGTTTATGGAAGGGCTGAATGATGAGATGAGCATGTAGTTGATGGTGGCAACATTCAATAACTACCAGGAGTTGGTAGATAAGGCTCTTATGATTGAAGGGAAGCAACAGCAAATTGAGAACCGTAAGAGGAAGTATGGACAAGGAAGGTATAATTCAGGAGCTCAGCAGAAGCCTCGCCTAACCCCGAACTCGGGAGGACTTGTTCATAACCATGGAGGCCACACCCACAATGGAGGAAGTAACCATAATCATACTGGCCCAAGGAATGGGAATGGAGCAAGCAACAATCAAAACCGCTCCAATCCAGCCACACCCGCCAAGAGAGACCTAAGCCACGTTACCTGTTTCAAGTGCGGGAAGATTGGACACTATGCCACGGAGTGCCCTGAAGCGAAGAATGGAAACGGCAATGGGAGCACTGGAAAGAAGCCCAATCCATTCAACAAAGGACAAGTGAACCACGTCAACGTGGAGGAGGTTGAAGAGCTGCCAGACACGGTTATTGGTAAGTTCTTGGTTAAGTCTTTTACCGCCCTTGTTCTCTTTGATACTGGTGCATCGCATTCATACATATCAAGGGAATTTGTGGATAAGTTTAAACTACCAACCCAAACCCTTAGCACCCCTCTGTTAGTAAGTTCACCTGGAGCAGAGTATATGGCTAGTCGATGGTGCGACTAGATAGCCTTAACCATTGGTAGCCATGTTTTTCCGTCCGACCTAATAATCTTGGAGTCACAAGGATTGGATGTGATATTAGGCATGGACTGTACGTCAAAGTATGGAGGAAGCATTAACTATGTTAGTAAGTCAATTTGTCTCACCACCCCTGAGGGAAAAAGGATCAAGTATGTATCTAGGCATGCGCCAAGGAGTAGCCAAGTGAATACCCTCACATGAATTGTTTAGGAGGAAGTGCATGTAGTCAAGGATTACCCAGATTTTTCCAGAGGAGTTACCAGGCATGCCACCGGATCGAGACATCGAGTTTTTGATAGAGCTATTGCCAGGTACTAGGCCTATATTGAAGCGACCATATCAGATGCCCGCAAATGATCTGGAGGAGATTAAGAAACAGATCAAGGAGTTATTGGAGAAAGGTTACATTCGACGGAGATCCTCACCATGGGGAGCCCCAGTGCTTTTGATCGAGAAGAAGGATAAGTCTCTAAGAATGGTTGTTGATTATCGTGTGTTAAATGAGGTGACAATCAAGAACAAATACCCACTGCCAGTGATCAATGATTTGTTTGACCAACTGCAAGGAGCCAAGGTATTTTCAAAGATCGATCTGCGATCTGGATATCACCAGCTGAAGATACGAGAGAAGGATATACCAAAGAAAGCATTCACCACACGGTACGGGTTGTACGAATATACGGTCATGTCATTTGGACTAACTAACGCCCCTGCCTACTTCATGAGCATGATGAACAAGGTGTTCATGGAATATTTGGATAAGTTTGTTGTGGTGTTAATTGATGATATAATGGTATACTCAAGGATGAGAAGGAGCACGAAGAGCATTTGCGTTTAGTTCTCGAGAAACTCAGGGAACATCAATTGTATGCCAAGTTCAGCAAATGCGAGTTTTGGTTGAAGGAAGTTGGATTATATCAAGAGAAGGTATAGCAGTAGCCCCACCAAGGTTCAGTCAGTCACTGAATGGTTGGCACCCACTCTAGTTAGCAAGATCCGTAGTTTTCTTGGACTCGCAGGATACTATCGGAGATTCATTGAGAATTTTTCCAAAATTGCAAAGCCGATGACGGAGTTATTGAAGAAAGATACCAAATTTAAATGGACAGAAGAACGTGAGGCGAGTTTTTAGGAGTTAAAGAAACGTTTGACTACAACCCCAGTGCTAATTCTGCCGGATATACGCAAGGAGTTTCAAGTGTATTGCGATGCCTCTCGCCTAGGACTTGGGAGTGTGCTTATGCAAGACGGAAGAGTTGTTTCGTATGCCTCACGACAACTAAAACCGCATGAATTGAATTATGCCACGCATGATTTGGAGTTAGCAGCCGTAGTGCATGCATTGAAGACCTGGAGACATTACCTTATTGGAAATCGTTGTGATGTGTACATGGATCATAAGAGTTTGAAGTACATTTTCAAATAGAAGGAGCTGAACCTTAGGCAAAGAAGATGGTTGGAGCTTATAAAGGATTATGACATGAAGCTTCACTATCATCCAGGCAAGGCCAATGTTGTAGCAGATGCTTTGAGTCAGAAGAGTTATGCTAACACCCTAGTAAGCACGGGATTGCCAAAGGAATTAACAGAGGATCTCAGGGAACTTCGATTGGAGATTGTTCCTAGAGGTTTTGTTGCAACAATGGAGGTTCAGTCTACATTGTTAGGAAAGATTCAAGAAGCTCAGAAGGAGGATAAATAGATTGCCGAGATAAAATAGAGAATGAGTGAAGGAAAGGCCAAAGGTTTTCGTGAGGATGAGCACGACACCTTATGGTTTGAGGACCTTGTTTATGTGCCCAATAACACAGAGATCAAGAAGTTAATACTTCAGGAGGCTCATGACTCACCATACTCGATACACCCCAGAAACACCAAGATGTATTTGGATTTGAAGGAACGTTTCTGGTGGACTGGTATGAAGAATGATATTGCCGAGTATGTAGCCGTATGCGATGTGTGTCAAAGAGTGAAGGCAGAGCATCAAAAGCCAGCAAGATTGTTACAGCCGATGCCGATACCCGAATGGAAGTGGCATAAACTTGGCATGGATTTCATCACCAGATTGCCCAGGACCAAATCAGGATATGATTCTATATGGGTAGTAGTCGATCACTTGACCAAAGTAGCTCACTTTATCCCGGTGAAAACCACCTATACAAGTGCAAAGTTGGCCAAGATATATATGACCAGGATCTTATGTTTGCATGGAGTTCCGAGGACCATCGTATCAGATAGAGGAACATAGTTTACTTCAAAGTTTTGGCATCAGCTGCACCAAACTTTGGGGACAAGGTTGGAGTTCAGTACAGCATTCCACCCGCGGACCGATGGACAGATCGAGAGAGTCAACCAGATTCTGGAGGATATGTTGAGAGCCTGTGCGCTAGATTATGGATCTAGTTGGGATGACAATTTTCCCTACGCGGAGTTCTCATACAACAATAGCTATCAAGCTAGTTTGAAGATGGCCCCGTTCGAAGCCCTGTATGGACGAAGGTGCATAACACCGTTGATGTGGGATGAAGTTGGAGACCGACAGTTGTTTGGACCAGATTTGATCAAGGAGTCTGAAGAGAAAGTTAAGTTGATCCGAGATAGACTGAAGGTAGCTCAGTCTAGACAGAAGAGTTATGCAGATTCGAAAAGCAAGGAAATAACCTATGAAATTGGAGACAGAGCGTATCTGCGAGTGTCACCCCTGCGAGGAGTGAAATTTTTTTAGTTAAGGGAAAGTTAGCCCCATGTTTTGTAGGACCGTATCAAATTTTGGAACGTATGGGAGAAGTTGCCTACAAGTTGGAGTTACCTGAAGGACTGTCAGGAGTTCATGATGTATTTCATGTTTCACAACTGAAGAAGTGTCATGCTGAGATGGCCGATATACCATTAAGAGATACAAGTACCCTTGGAGGCGATTTAGTTGGACAGTGATTTGACCTATGAGGAGAAGCCAGTCAGGATTCTTGAATTTGCCAGCCGAGTCAACCGCAGCAAGGTTATCAAGTTTTGCAAAGTTCAGTGGAGCCACCATACCGAGGATGAAGCCACTTGGGAACGAGAGGATGATCTTCGCAAAGACCACTCACACATATTCTCTAGCCAACCTGAATCTCGAGGGTGAGATTCATCTTAAGGGGGGTAGGTTTATAACATCCCAAATTTTCAATTTGGAATGTTATACATAGATCATTCATGCATAGCATATTTTATTGCACTTCGTTTCGCAAATCCTCAAAACCCTAAGCAACTCAAGGACCCTCAGAGAGAGTTGGGGATTTCCCTGTTTTCATATTTGAGTTTTATCAAATATTGAAACGAGGATTTTTGGTTTTAATTATTTTCTCTCCAAAAATATTTCATATTAAAATATATGAGAGGAGATAATATGACTTCTCCAAAATAAAATGAAATATTGGAGGAAAAATAGTAAAATCAAATATTTGATTTTATTCGGAGTTTATTGCTATTTTATTTGAATTAGAAAATTGCATGTTTTTCAAAGTTGCATTTTAGGGCCAAGAAAATGTTCATCCTGTTCTAAATATTTTACTTAGACGGCTAAAATTTGTTTTGGCATTTTTAGATTTTTATTTTATTTTCTAAGATTTATTTAGTTCTGGCAAAATTATTTAAAAAAAACGCAGCGCCCAACTGGGCCGAGGCCCAGCCGAGCCAGGCCGCCGGCCCACCTCCCCGTGCCGCCGTCTCCCACCTGGAGACTACGCCTGCTGCCGCCGCCGCACGCCGTGGCTGACTCGGCCGCGCGCCCCGCCCACCTTGGAGCCCCGAAGCCGCCCGCCTCGCCGCTCGCCGCCTGCGCCGTCGCTGGTTGCCGCTGCGGCCGCACGCCGCTGCTGCCGCTCACCGCTGCCGCCGCACCTTGCCGCCCCGCCGTGGAAGCCGCCGGAGGTATATGCCGCCGCCGCCGGTTTTCCCTAGAAAACCGATCAGGTTTTTTTAGAAACCCTAGTTGTTGTCTTTTTTAAATCGGTTAGCCGGTTTTTCGCGGTTTAGTTACTTTGCGGACGTTCGTCCGTACATTCGTTCTAACGAACAGTGTTCACTCGTTAGCCGCAGACAACGAACGCTCATTCGTTAGCCTGTTCGTCAGTTTTATTTTTCTCAGATTTTCCACGATTATTTTCAATCGCGATTTCTCATCCGATTTTCGTTTCAGTTTATCTTTTCGCTCGTTTATCGGAATCAGGCGATTCAAGCGCCTAGATCTTCGTCTCGAAACCCTCTTTTCGTTTAACAAATTTGAACAAGTTTTTGCTACTTTAAATTTTACCTTAGTCCAGATTAGTAAACAGATCTTGTTTCTTTCACAGTTCGAGTTTCGTTGCTCCATTTGATTTGATTGTTTTCGCACACCGGAGTTATTAAGTTGAACTTTCTGGTTAGATCTTCTTATTTGAGATTTACCCGTGTTTTCCTTGCTTGATTGCTTATGTATACTATTGTTTGTATGCGATAGAAAACCCGGAGTGCGAAGCGTGCTACTACGAATCCCTAGGTTTTGCGGATCATCAGCAAGGCAAGTAACACTTTGATCATACCCCTTTAACACCCAGTTTTTATGCATTAGTTCCAATCCTCAAACATTGCATGGTTAGGATGTGATTAACATGTGGGTTGGGAAGTAGTTAATGAGGTAGAACCTATTGCCCTGTTATATTCAAACCTTGGGAGTTACTTCTACGTATTGCTTATATTGCTATGCTATGCACGTAGACGTGGTTGGGTGACTGAAATCCATGACAGATGTGAGATTGTTAATTAATGGTTCAACTTAAGGTGGCAACTTGAATACACATCTGGGTGGATTGTTTGTTGGGCACCTGGGGAATCCAGTGTTGTCCTAGGATATCCTGGAGTACCCGTGTGATAATCCTATGGTCCGCCACCCGGGCTCAAAGGGAACTGAGATATTTTCATGCTAGAAAGTTCCGTGTGCAGCCACAAGCTATTATGGGCTCTAGCATAGTTGAGTAAGTTGCGTGAAGCTCCCGAAGAGGTGGATGAACAGGTAGAGGGATGTAGGTTGGTATGGTCTGCCCGGAGTAAGGGGTTAATGTTTCTGAAAGACTGTGTCTCGGTCATCCGTTTCTCAAACACAATGAAGTGCGAGAAATCCAACGGAGGAGATCGAGTCTTGTGAGGAAAAGTGCGGAAACCTCTGCAGAGTGTATAAACTAATCATGGTTAGCCGTGTCCCCGGTTATGGACATCTTGAGTATCTAGTAGTTGGAGTATCATAAGTATCTCATCACTATTAATTAATATTGTTGGGTTGTTAATTACTTTAATTGGGATTCAGTTGGAGGAATCTTCTCAATGATGTTTCAACTACCATGATAGTTAAAATAAAATCTATTCCTTTGTTGTAGGGAAAATTTGGCTTTTCGCAAAAACCATAACCACAGAGCTTTCCACCAGCCATATATGCATGTAGTGATAGCATTATTCTGTTCTTGCTCTACTATGTTATATTGCCAGCATATTCCATGTGCTGACCCGTTTTCAGGCTGCAAGGTATTATGTTGCAGATTTTTCAGACGAGGAGAAGGGTCGTTAGGTCGTTGCCGTGCAGCTCAGCTATGCCGTTGGAGTTGATGGACTCACTTTATCTTCCAAGCCTTCCGCTGTTATCGTATTAGATGGCCTTAAGCCATATTTATTGTAATAATCTCTCTTTTGAGACATTCAATGTAATAAGTGTGTGATTGCTACTCTGTTATAAATCCTCGAGTACTATGTGTGTCAGCATTACCGATCCAGGGATGACACTGAAGCACAGAGGCTTGACCGTTTGAGGTCGGGTCGCTACAAGCTCAAGTGTTGCATGATGATTCTGTTTTCCTGGTCAGGGGCATGTCTATGCCAACAACTTTGAGGGCACAATGTTAAGAGAACATTTGTGTTGTATCGACCCGGATTGATGTTACGCTATGAGATTCGTTCGTCACAAGTTAATGGTACATAACACAGAGATGGTTAACATTTGCATAATTCCTTAGACCATGAGAGTATCGAGTTTCTTCATACTTGCTTCTTGAACTTTGGGGTTTGTTAGACGTCATCCGTAAATGGGTGGCTATTACAGCGGCTTACGGGTTCCTGGAAAAGTGTTTCAAGTAACTTGATAGCTCAAGATTGGGATTTGCTCCTCTGACGATGGCGAGATATTCTCGGGCCCGCTCGGTGTTACGGTATCCATCATCATCTGGCCAGACACAGTGTGATTTGATCACAGGGATGCCGCAACACGGAAACGAGAAAAGAGAAAAAACCGGTAACGAGGTAACTAGCATAGTGGACAAGTTGTTGATCCATGGGGATGTAAGTAAATCTCACCTCGGGTATTTGTAACATATCACGAAGCAACAGGAATAGCACACGGCAATTGGAGGTTCACTTGAATATTCATTCGTGTGGGTATAGGGGTCAATATGGGTGTCCACGGCTCCGATGTTGATCATTGATCGGAAGGGGTTCCAGGTCATGTCTATACTTCACCGAACCTATAGGGTCACACGCTTAAGGGTCATTTGTCTGCTGAATACTAGACAAGGAGTCTGAGAGAAAGTCATCGGAAAAGTTTCGGAGACAACGGAAGAGTTCCGGGGAGAGAAAACCGAAAGAGTTTCGGTAAAACCGAAAAGTTGTTTCAGAATATATTATTATGTCAAAATGGTTTCGGCATTCGCCTGGAAATTCTTAGAGGGCCCTAGAATTGGTCTAGGAACTTTTGGGAATTTTCGAAGAGAAAAACCGAAAATGTTCCGTAGCTGCCGTAACCGCCGTTGTTGCTTTTCGCTGATAAAAATCACCACACCGGAAATGTTTCGGATCATGCCTAGAAGAATTTTAGAGGGTGCCGGAAATGTTTTGGGACCTTCCAGAATTTTGCAGAATTTTTTTTTCGCGGAAAACATCTTGTCTCAGCACGAGGGGACAAGATCCCACGAATCGGGGGTTACATGTTTGGTGGCTTTTTGTCTAGGGAGCACCCATGTTTCTAGGAGACATGTTGGTGACTTGTTGCCCCCTCCCCATGGGAGGGGCCAAGGTTGTGGCTGGCCAAGTGGGTGCCTCCATTGTGTCCCCTTGGTGCCCCACTATAGTTACCATTTCACCCTTCATGTGGGACATGTAGCATGGGTGTTTTGGTATTTCCTCCACCACCCACCCCTTGCCTTAGCCTATAAAAGGAGGAGAAGGGGCTGCCATTCTCCTCATCCCTTCTCAGATACAAGTGACATGCAATGATCTGGCTTCTCCCTCCCTCCCCGCAAAATAGTTTCGTAGAGCCGAAAGGCTGTCTGGGTTCCGGCAGGTACTAGTTCTGGACGGCGAAGCCCTGCCGGATAGATGACACCGTATGTGTCTAACTCTGTAGGAAGATCGTAGTTTCGGTCTTAGTTCGTGAGTGCCTCCCGGAGGGCTGTCCGTGTGACCGTCCGAGTTTTGAAGGTCCTCCCGAAGGGCTGTCCGAGTGACCGTTCGAGTTTCGAAGGTCCTGCCGAAGGGCTGTCCGCGACACCGTCCGGGGGTTGTTCGACCACCTCCCAGAGGGCTGTCTGAGGAGCAGATGAGAGTATACATCCTCGCGGTTGGGAGGTTGTAAATCCTAGCTGCGGGGATCTGCACCGCCGATCGTCATCAACTCTACTTCCCGCTGCGCTACGAGTCGGTAACGAAAAAAATCAAACCATGTATGCAGTCTCCATAGTGGCCCTGGGCTGGTGCGTAGGTCAGAAATTTTTTGTTTTCTGCTGCGTTTCCCTATAGTGGCATCAAGAGCCGTGCTATGCGTAGATGTAGGTTTCGATCTAGAATACATGGACATGTATGGGTATTGCATAATATAATTGGGTAGTAGATGAGATCTATTGCAGAAAATTATTTATGCGGGTGACAGATGAAATCTTTTACCCGACGTTCTTGTTGCTTCCCTAGAATTCACATTTGCTCAATGTCGAGATAGCATGGTGGAATTTGACAAAGTTCTGGCAATCTGTGATCCTGATTGATCATGGAAGTGCTATCAGTTCTTTGGGTTCTGCAATAGTCAAAAGAAAGATGAAATTCGCAGATGAAAGGGCATTGCAGATATGATCTGCACGGGGGTCATGCGTATGACAAAGTTTAGTATGGGATCAAGATTTAATTATCTTATGTTTCATACACCCTGAGATGTTAATCTAGCAACTTGAATAATCATACTTGATGATAAAACGTTGGTAGCTGCGGTTTAAGTCAAAACCATAGAGGCCACGTAAAATAAAATTATAAACCGATTAGAGGCGTCTAACTTGGTTTTGCAGGATGTGCATGTGATGTGGTATAGCAATGATCATATTAAATTTGATTATGTATGAGATGACTATATGATGTAATTAACATGACCTATGTGTCATGATTCGGCATGATGGTTGGATCCATATGATTGTCACTTTAATGACCTGCGTGTCAACCTTAATTAATGCACTTATTTTATTAGCTATAGAGATAGCAATATTATCTGGTGCATCGACAAGGTGGTGGCAATCTTCGTGAAGGTGAACACCGACGCGAATGCCGAAGATGAAGAAATGAAAGACTTCTCCGTCAGAAAGGGCTATACATATCATGCTATTATGAATTACCTGAGATGTTTATCCCTTATGATGCACCCTTCTTGATTGCGCGGTAGTCACTTTTTATTAGGGTGATATCTCACTAAAATATCAAGTAGTTAGTGTTCTCCCAAGTGTAGCACCGTCACGACACCTATCTTTTCGGGGTGTGCCATGGATGCATGGGTATGAACGATTAGAGAAGTGTGAGGCGGGTGAGGTCAGACCTCGCAGCAAGGTCACTTGGTTGTCTTGACGTTCATGGCAGGATTGTCTTGAGCTCGGAACACACACATCAAAAGATGAGCAAGAGTCACATAGAGATGTGATCGGCAAGTTGGCCTACCGATTAAAATTCCCGTTATGAGATGATGATTCTATGGCGATGAATTGAAGTCTGGATCTTGGATCACTCAAAATGAATTATGAGAGATATTGATTTGAGTGGGAGCG